>NW_024582379.1:2578936-2667730 GCF_018398535.1 Haplochromis burtoni
CGGGCATGTCCCACCGGGAGGAGGCCCCGGGGCAGACCCAGGACACGCTGGAGAGATTATATCTCTCGGCTGGCCTGGGAACGCCTTGGTGTTCCCCCGGATAAGCTGGAGGAGGTGGCTGGGGAGAGGGAGGTCCGGGCTTCTCTGCTTAGTCTGCTGCCCCCGGGACCCGGCAACGGATAAAGCGGAAGAAGATGGATGGATGATCCAGATTTACATGATCTGTATCTATACAGTTTTAAACTAAAGGTAATCAAATTTATGAACGATTCATCACCACCAATAACATATTTACAGTTATTAACAATGAATTTGCAAAGGTGATACTACTTTAAAGACCTCACACTTAAAATATATATTATCTATATATATTCACGGGTTACTGTAAGGTGTGAAGTACATGGATAGGTGCAAAAAGTCTCAGCAGTCACGGGGTATCTAAAAACCAGCAGGTTCACATTCAGTAAGCTCATTATAATTACCTGCTTTCGCAAACAGTACAGCCTTTTTTCCCCCTCAGGATTTCATTTATGAATGAACCTATGATAGACTTTTAATATGCAAATCTTAAAGTAAAGCCAGCCTAAGCAAATTTATACCTAAGACAGCAAATACTGCTTTTTTTTTAAAAATACGTTCAGCAGAAACTGATTTTATTTGGGAAATGTAAGATATTTGTTTTTGGGGAAAAAAGGATTACTGATAAACATTATTATTCAGACAGTTATTATTCTGACACGTGCAGTACCTCTTCACTCTTTAGTGTCCCAGAGTAAGTGCTGCATTTCCAGGAGAGCGCTCGTGACCCAGTGGGCTCAGTCCAGGTGTAGTACACAGCTTTCCCAGCCTCCAGCTCCTCATGCTCCGCCTTTTTCTGAGAGCTGCATGTACACAAACCCACCAAGACAGACACATGCCGTATGTATCAGCAACATGAGTTAAAGCTACCAAAAATGAAACAAAGCAAAACAATTATTGACTTTGAAAATACAACAGAGCCCCTCCACCACAATCAAGGACCATGCCAGCAATCATTTTCTCTGAGTTGTCTCTCAGCCTGCAGCAGCAATTTTCATCAAAAGACAGAAATATGTCACCCAGAGGTCCCCAAATTCCTGGAAATAAAAGGCTCAAATATGCACGTTCACATATTAGTGAGGATTCTGAAACAAATCTTCAATGGATCATAAAATGAAGACTGAAGGAAGAAAGCACTAGTCGACAGCACTACAGGAAGAAGCAGGTGGTGTGATTCCTTTGGAGGAATCCCATCCAGTCAGCAGCATTCACATTTTTCTATAAGATCATAACACAGATGAAAGCAACACTGAGTAAATGGCTTAAGATTTGTATTCTGCTCCTTTAGATCTGTGTAAATTTCCGGTAGATCAGTAAAAAAAATAAATGGGTAATGGTGTAGGTCTTTTATAAATAGAAAACTGAAACTGTGACAGTCAGTGGCATTATGTTATGTACAGTGGAACCCCGACTTACGAATACCCCGTTCCACGAAAAATTCAAGTTACGAAGGCACTGAACGGCAATATTTCTGCCCGTGTTACGAAATCCGCTGGCTCTGATTGGCTGAGCCTACAATGCCCACAATGCCTTCCGAATCATGTGACAACCCCTTGGCTTCCGTACTTGCGCTTCGCTGTTCCACTTGAATGACGTATTGTTGTTCTAGTTAGCAATTAGCCTATCGTTCAGCATCGCCTCACTCAAAAGGCGCAATGGGTGCTTCGACTTACGAAAATTTTTGACTTACGACTTACCCTTGGGAACGAATTAATTTCGTAAGTCGGGGTTCCACTGTACTTAAAAAACAGAGTTTGAATATGGCAGAAGTAGGCCATGATATACACTAAAAGGAAATATTGAAAGTACAGTGATTCCTAAATACAACTAATATAACTTTAGTTAAGGGAGCAGAGTACAGAGGCAAACTAGAATCAGAGCTCAAAGGATCTTTTTTATACTTCGGTTTATCTACACTCGTCCATCTGACCACACTCTGCACTCAAATGAACCATTAAAGTAACATCGAGAACAAACCATGATTAGCTGCTGCATCGTTTGCATATTTAGTTAACTCTGGTTAATGATTGGAGACATCTTCGTGATATACTTGATCCTTCCTCTTGGCTTCGCCCACATTCCCTCTTTCATTTTTTTATATACCCACTGTTTTACTTACTTATGTGAATTGTATAAGAGACGCTATAAAGAAATTTGAAGTCCCACACCTACAAAACTGTGGTTTCTATAGGTCTCGAAATCTGCTGCCAGAGATCAGACACCTAAATATTTTTGGAACATCAGGTATTCATCATTCTATGTTAACCTGAGCTACGCTCCTACAAGTCAACATGCAAAGAGCCACGGTACCAGATAATGAGTCCGAAATTTTTCAAAGACCTAGCTCAATTATTTTTCTAGACGATGGCATTTTAAACCGAGCCTTCAAAAAATGATGTTAGAAAAATGTCTAAAAACACCCCTACCTTCTTCTATTTTTTTAACTAATGATAGACTTGAGGTTTTGCTAAACTCTTTCCACTGGATTTTTTTAGGCAAAGCTTAGATGATCCTGTGGGAGCTAATATGAAACCACCCATGCGTTACTCATAGTGCAGTTTAAATAACCAAATGTACTGATGTGTGTTTAAATTGTTTTTCTTTTACCTTTGTCAAAGTTTACTAGACTGATTACTTCCTATAGGAAATAACTTTTCTCTGGTGATGACAATGTAGCTACACTGATGGTTCTCTTTTGTAATTCCTGTTCCTCATTTCTATCTTTATTTTGAGTTCAGAGTTTGTCAGAGGAGTTTCCCTTTTTCATATTTTCTACCTGTCCTCCTCCACTGAGAAGGAGAGGTCAAGTATCTCGTCAGCCACCCACGAGGATTCTGTCCGGACACTGCATGACCCACAACACACAAACAAACTGCTATCAGCAAAAATAATCACAGGCAATTATTATTAACTTAACTGTTTGAGGCAACTGGAACAGAAGAACAATATTGTTACTCAACAAATATGCAAAGACACATGTCAATAAAACATGGAAATGGAAATGTTTTGCGTGACGAAACCTGTAAAATTAATGGCTGCTGTTCATAAAACGGATAAAAACAAGAGACAGAAATAACTAGAACACTAAGAAAAGGTTTTATAAGTACATTTGCCACAAAAATATCCTACTTCTGGATAGAGCACCTAATATTAGGGTGAATGTGGCACACACAAAAAAAATCTAACTGAAAAGAAACATTTTGCATTTTGAAAGTATTTCAAAAACACAGTTACAGACAACACCAAAGATCTACACTAATGCTAACAAACAGTATGTCAGAATATTTTTTTTAAAAAACACTTTAACTAAACACTGAAAGTCCCTAGGAAACAGAATTTCATAAAAACAGTTTAAACCTCAGTGACAGGGGCCTAGAGGCCAGTTTGCAACCCTCTGGCAACCCCTAGTTGCTAAGGACAACCGGTTGACAAATGGTTGATGGAGGTTATTGGCTGTAGCTGAGTGAAATCAGTTGCAAAGATAGTGCTCAACAAATACCCACGTTGTGATTGCTTTGTTCACTAGTAAGCTGTTATGGTTGCAAATGGTCTGAATGGAAAACACCAACTTTTCTGCAAACAATTGCTGTTAGTGAAACCTAAAAAAAACAAACCTAAAACATTTTCTATATTTCCTTTTAACTGTGCCCCTTGGTTCTCTCACCTCTGATGGAACTGAAGAGTCTGACTTTTAGTGTGGTTGATGATGAGGAAAGGGGCTGCGCCATCATGGTAGTCAGAAAATTGAATAGTGGCCGAGTGTTCCGACAGATTCATGTCTACTATAATCCCACCCGCCTACACAAAAGAAACAAGCAACAGTCTGAAAGCCGTAATACAAAAGGCATGTGTGTGAAAATCATGTTAATCACCTCAATTACACATTATGTAAAAAAACAAACAAACAAACAAAAACAAACTTATATGCACACACAAATATTATTAACTATGTGCATTTCTGCTTACTTTGTTGTCCAGATGTAGCAATAAGCAGTTCTCTGGTCGTTTGAAGTCGATAGTCACTGGAGGCGATAAGGAAGCTTCTACTTTAATTTTAAGCTTCTTAGTGTCACTCTCAGGCCAGAAAGGGATGGCTGACTAAATGTGAGGGAAAAAAAACAA
Source organism: Haplochromis burtoni (assembly GCF_018398535.1). Classification (NCBI taxonomy): domain Eukaryota; kingdom Metazoa; phylum Chordata; class Actinopteri; order Cichliformes; family Cichlidae; genus Haplochromis; species Haplochromis burtoni. The sequence continues at coordinate 2,583,137 of NW_024582379.1, forward strand.
TATGCTAAATGCTTCTTGTCAGATTATCAGTAGGTAAATACATTTTAAAACTTTATCAAGACATGATCTTTAAATAAAGCATTTTTATGCACAAGAAACCTTTAGTCACATTAAATTTATAGAAATCAATCAGCACACATGTTCAGTTGTTACATCACACCTATTTATAAAGTTAAATGTAAGAATACCCAGGATCTTGTGTCTATGATATACTCAAACCAAAACCAAGACCTTAACCTGCATTGTTCAAAAAGAGAAAAATCTGAACAGGCTCTGACCTCTTCTGGTTTTGCCTCAGTCCAAGTTTCTTGCCCGTCTTCGCATATGAACACACTGTGCTTAGTTCTGTTGACCAGCATGTAGAAGGGCACAAAGGTCACAATGCGGGTCAGACTGAAACTGCTTGCATCGATCTTCACACCGACCTGAAATAAGACAGAGAATAAGACAGACATATTACATGAATACAAAAAAAGTACATATCCAATACACCTGCCTCTTTGGATCCTCTGCCTCCATCTCACCCTATCCCTCATCTACTTTCCCTCTCAACATTTTCACCATTCCACCTGTCTTCCTCTCATCCACACAAATGTATTTTGTCTTTCTCCCACTGACTATCATTCCTCTTCTCTCCATAGCATGCTTCCACCTCTTCCCTACTCTCATTGTAGATCAAAATGCCATCTGCAAACATCACAGTCCACGCCAACTCCTGCCTGACCTCATCTGTCAACCTGTCCATCTCCAGTGCAAACAAGAAGCGGCTCAGAGCCAATCCCTGACTATCCCACTTTTTCTTCGCCAACCTACATATTTTTTTCACATTTTTATATAAAGAGATAAAATTTCAAATCTTACCAGATAATCTTTGAATCTGCCTTTGCATTTCACATCCCCGTGGCTCCCAACTGTGTCCAGAGAGAATTCATCAGATAGTTCACTTTCTGAGATCATAAGACGAACCTGGGGGAGGAAATAATTTAATCTAATAAATGTACTGAACCACTGGGACCACTGTGAACAATAATCAAACATGTTTCTTTTAAAGAGCTTTCAGTAAGACTGACTTAAAATAAATACCTTATTGTTTCGCAAGAAGTACCGAGGCTTGAATGAAAAGAGCAACGGCATCTTGTAGTCCATGGGATGTTTGCGGTGAATGTCATCAGCCTTGTACTGCAACAACCTGTCCGTCTTATTTATCATCCAGTACGGTGAATGGATAGCAACCACCATCTGCCCCAGATCATATTTAACATGAACTGCTATATCCAGCTCAGCCCTCTTCCTCTCCACTGCATCTCCATCTTCGTCTGCATCCTCTCTTAGAGACTTGAACACAATGAAGGTGATCTCTTCCTGATCACTGTTGAGTCTGTACAAGACAATAATTGTTTGTTTGTATCAGAAATGTGAAACAATTTAATGGAGACTGCATGTCTCTCCTATAAATATAACTATGCATCAGCATTTTTTTGTCATGTTATTTAAGATCAACATACAATAAATAGAAAAAATGTGTCAATAACAAAAAAAGAGATTAAGTCACACCTATATACAGAAGACCAATCCTGAGCCAAGTACTCAATCAAACGAAGATCAAGACTTGACTGGTTGATGACTCCAGTGTGAAGCTGAGCAGAGTGACCAGGGTCCAAAGTAGCCTCAGGTGCAGAGATTCCACTGTTCTGTTGAGCAACAGGATGAAGAAAACAAAAGGTGTCTCTGCATTTGAAACTTCTACCTTGCTGCTTTCAGTTCATGCCAACTTGTAAAGAAAATACAATGGTTGGGAAAAAAAAAGAAGTCCCCAGTTACTTAAATTAAGATAACAGAGTTCCATATTACACATTTTTGCTATATTTTTTTCAAGTATAAAATGAGACATTTTAAATATCTAAATGTGAGTGAATTTTCTTATCTTTCAGTTAAAATTTCTAAACAGAAATGCCAGCATTGGACAAAACTAGGTTTATTAACTATTGCTTGTTTTTTGGGTTTTTTTTTTACTGCATAGAGTCAACAGATTTTTTTCCTATTTTGGATTAATGGAATGAATATATTTACTTCAAGTTACCATGTAGGAAGCTGAAAATGTCATATATAACTAGTCTTCTGCAGCTTAATGTTACAGAAGTCTACAAATGAGGTGTTAAATACACACTAGATATTTGCTGTTGTATCTTGCCTTAATGCAGTGGTTCCCAAACTTCTTTTGCTAGGCCCCCCTTGTTTTACAAGAAAAATGTTCGCGCACGCACGCGCACAAACACACCCTCCAACCACACACACCCATATTTTGCTTCATTGCGGTTTATTTCACACCTCAAACATTTAGTAAACAATTAAGCAAATACAAGTAATCTGCAATAAATTACAGGTAGTAATAAAATAAACTACTTACTCTGTTATGCTACGTCCACACCTACACGGGTATTTTTGAACACGCAGCTGTTTCGTCCACACGTAAACGGCGTTTCGAATCACCGAAAACTGAGATTTTTTTTAAAACTCCTTTTTTGCGTTTACGTGTGGACGAGGAATACAGAGTTCGTCATGCAACGTCAAAGGTATGTGCCTTTATTCACGTCACGCTGTGCGCGACGTTATTGTTTACATGAGATGAATAGCAGAATGGCAGATAGAGACAAAATACTGTTAATCTGACAATCTGCAGGTTTTACACGCTTACATACACACGCAGTTACTGTCCCTCCATTTAGAAAGGCAGAGGCATCACGGTGTAATTATTTTACGTGTAGTTTTATTTTATGTGTTTTAATATTCAACATTGCTATCAATACATTTTTCCAAAAATGCCTCTCTGTGCAAAATGGGTTTAAAAACATAAACAGCTGTGGGATACTGTTTGTCCGTGATTTGAACCAGGGAATAAATCCTGGCAGGATCAGCCTGATGTTATTTGTATCCCTCAGTAACTTTACTGCATAAAGAGCTAACATCTCCAAAATGCCAGGAGTAGTTAGTCATTATGAGAAGTGTTTGTGAACTAAAAATCAAGAATGTGGGATTCTGTTTGTCCATGATTTAAACAGCCCAGCGCTACTCCTGACGCAGGGAAAACCAATTCTGCAGGGGAGACCTACCTCGGCACTTATGCAGGTGAAACCAAAGGGCAGATATGCTTCACCATATTTTCTAGTCTTTGGCTTAGAATGAAGTTGGTTTGGAAACATATTCAGCGATGCTTCATCTCCTGCTTTGCGTTTGTGTAGGCGCCCCATACCGCGCCCCCCCTGCAATGGCTCTGCGCCCCCCCTAAGGGGCAGGCCCCACACTTTGGGAAGGTCTGCATTAATGTTTAAACAGTTACAAAATTAAGTAAAGTCATGCAGAGCAATCCTTGCTTTAAAAAAAACTAATGATAAAAGTACAAACATCCAACACATAAAGCAGTATTATCCACATATGCCTAAGTAATGTGAATGTGCTGGTCTCTGACTGAGGTCCTATGGTAGCATTACATAACAAAGAACACTTCCCACTTTTAAACAGAGCAAATACAGCTGTAAAATACACACACTATTATTTTATTGAACATTTACTCACATAAACCCACCTTGTATGTTACTTTTCAACGTTTAATGGACTAGCTGAGTACAGATTATTACATGCATCCTACCTTTAGACTGTAGGTGATGGTGTAAGGCAGAAGGTTGCGTAGCAGGATGGAAGGCCACAAGTGAAGCACGAAGGGCACGTCAAAATTCTCCCCAACATCTCCGGTCTCTTTGCACGTCACTGCATCTTTTAATGGCACAATGTTGATGGTCATCACACCACCTTGGTTTCCACGGCGACGGCAGATTTGCTGTAGGCGTTTCTCAGGCTCCAGGTTGTTAATGTCCTCGTAACTGAAGCCTTCTGAGCAATCATACTGCTCACCCTGACTATCATCTGTGCTCTCTATTACTGGCTGAAGGCTCAGCTCAGACCTGTTTGGAGGGTAAGGGCAGTAAAGGTTAGAGGTTATTGTTTTTTGTTGTTGAACAGAAACAGAAAAGATCTGGAAACATAAAACAGAGAGTGAGTGAGTTAAGTTGTGTGCGTAAATATGTGGGCCAATTTAAGCATTTGCTCCTACCTATACGAGTCCAGAGGCACACAGAACTCCTCGGCAGGGAGGGCAGTACCCAGAAGGGTTGGTCCTTCAAAAACGTTGAATGGTATTGAGAAATGATTGATGAGCTGCGTAGTAAAAAACAAAAACAAATTACTGGTTACTGACACTTGAACTTAATCTGAGAGATCTATCTGGGCATATTGGCTTATATACTAAAAGCTACTTATTGGGAGTTCCCACAGTGGGTAGCTTCCTAGGCTTAATTTAGGAGATTTCTAAACTGAATATGCTTCCTGATGCAACCCCAAAGGCATTTGTGTCTCCTCCCGGGATTGAAAAGAGGATCTTTCGCTTGATAGTGAAAAACTAAGAGACAAAGACTTCACTGTGGAGCCACTAAATCAGGGCTGCCCAATCCCAGTCCTCGAGAGCTACTACAGCTACTATCCTGCAGCTTTTAGATGCATCCCTACTCCAACACAGCTGAATCAAATGAATGGCTTGTTATCAGGCCTTTGCCAAACACGATGGCATGCTGAAGAGGTAATCAAACCATTTGTAAGAGGAAGAGACAGACAAAAAAAATCAAAACCACTGAACATGACCAGAACAAGATTATACTTATCTCTCTCTCATATATATATATATACACACACACACTTTTTTTTTTTTTTTTTTATAAATTTCAAATGTGAAATGTTGCCCACACAGCCATCTCCAGGGTTTACAGATGAGGTGTAGAAAAGAAAGTTCCCTGGGCAAAGGTGCCTTGTTGATGTCAGAGGTCAGAGGAGAATGGGGTCAGACTGCTTCAAGGCAACAGTAGCTCAGACAACTTGATACAGGTAAGATATGCAAACAGCATCTCTAAATGCAGCCACGCTAAACCTTGAAGCAGATGGGCCACAGCACCAGAAGACCATACTGGGTGCAAGTTCCACCAGGATAATGTGCCATGTCCAAAGTTCAAATCATCTCAAACAATATGGACCAAAATTTTAGAGGACTCTTTCGAGCACCTTGTTGAATCTGTTCCAATATTAAGGTATTTATGAAGCGAAACAGAGGGACCAACCTGGTACTAGCATGGTGTACCTAATAAAATGTTTATTAACATGGATATCAGCAGCAGCTACCCCCAAACAAAAAGCTGGAGTGCATTTTGAAAAGAACGTTTTTTTAAATGACTTTTATATAAAAAGGTAACTTTAATTACACTGAGTTTGTAATTAATGTAATTTGAGAGACAGCTCACTGTAATTACACGAGATGATATACACATGATGGGAATGATCATCCTACATACCTGGAAAGGAGAGCGGATCTTGATGTACTTGCTGCCTTCTACAGAGGAAATCTGACAGACCAGGAAACGAGTGACTCCTGAGTTGTTGTGCATTACACTGTACATTCCACGGCCCACTTTGATCAAAGGGATCACACTGGCTGAGGTGTGACCATCTGGAGCTGGAAAAAGAAAGAAAATAGAACGTACAGGCTCTTTCTGACTGGCATGAAGTTTAAAATTTGGTGATTGACAACAACAACAACAACAACAATAACAAACACCGTCAGATATACTCTTAGAGAATAGAGCACAAGCTAATTAGAAAATTTAAAGAAAACACATAAAACATATATTTTTATGTTTTATCTTTGTGTAGTTGGAGATAACTGTAGATATATCATAGCTGTCTGTTTTCAGCATAACCGTGATAGTAAAGTATAACTCACTAGGCTGTATGTAATAGTCTTTTCCACTCAAAGAGGTCATTGCTGAGAAATGATCAGTGTCTGTTGTGGTTGAATAGTCCATTCCGAGGGATTCGCCATTCTGCAGCTTCACAGTGTTAGCGATACTCTGCTGTCCAACAGGACAAAACATCTCACTGTGGCGCACAGAAACTGGTAGGCCAAGACGGTTTTTGACTACAAATGGAGCTTCATCCTTTTGAAAACACTCTGCTGTCTGTTTGGCAGCTTCAGCAAATGCCTGGAGAAGGACAAAAACATGCATATCACACATCGATACACACCTCTAGACAGGTATTTTCTGTCAAGCCTTTGAAAGACTTCTTACAGTGCCCAGGTTACTCAGCATAGCCAGTCCACATTTGGAAAGTGTGATGTTGAGCTGATCTTTACTGTCGATGAGAATGACTGTCTTGTAGTCTGGGATATTGGAATCCACTTCATCTGACATTTCTGTGTACTTCACAGGTTTCTTTTTCATCTGGTTAGAGGACAGTAAAGTATTAGACACACCATGTGTATTTTTAAGTATTATTTTTAAGAATGCTATATGCACGCAGAATGCAAGTATACATGAGTACCTTCAGTTCCAGCACCCATGGTCTGAAACCATCTCTTGTCTCATCTTCTAAGGGCTCCAGCAGTGGCTCCCACACTCCCATCACTTCATTATAATAGTGAACCTAAAAATAAAATGCATTACTAAATAGAAAAAAATTCTGAACAGCAGACAATTTATTAAAAGAACCACATGTCTATTGGTTTGTGTTACCTCTAGGGTAAGCTGACTGTATAAGTTAATGAGCGTGGACCAGTTCTCCACATCTCCCTTGAAGGAGGACTTTGCCAGAAGCATGGGGATGGTGCGATGTCCCACTCCAGCCTCCAGAGTCACACAGATTGATCTGATGTTCACCTGCAATTATTTTGCAAATTCAAATTATAAGTTATTATATGGCAGCATACAGTCAGCTTTACCATATTATAATTTCAGCCAACATGCTAATAATTACCTTTAGGGACTCTCCCTGAGGTATTAAGCAGGTCACTAATTTGGTGTCTTCATCGTCATCTTCTTCTAGGAACCAGAGTTTGAGCTCCTTCCAACTCTGCTTATCCCACAGGTTCACAGCAACAGGGCTGTCCAGCTTCTCAGGGGTCTCTGCTGTTGGAGTGAGTGCTGACTGGATAGTAATCACGGTGTTGATTATGACTGGAGATACCTGTGCATGAGTCAGACACATGGGAGATAAAACTTAAGGTTACTTGCATAAGCCTGGCTCTCAGAGTAAACAAGACGTGGCAAGCAGCAACAGCAGCCAAGTCAATCAGGTCCTACAGGAATGACAAATCACACCAAACACATTGCTGTATGGCTAAGTGGCATGACATTGTGGCCTATGATGAAGACTTAGGTTCAGGATTAGGCGGAAAAAACAAAACAAAACTAAAAAAAAAAAAAACCAGCTTGCGCCAGTGATGGAGAAGTTAGCTAAACACTCCTGTCTATTGAGAATTAAGCTAGCTAGCCCATACTGGATGTTGAGACATGTTGCTACGCCAGATATTTAACTAATGACTGCGTAGTAGGGCAAGCTACTTAAAGTTAAGCGTTTCTGCCCGACAGAAATAAATTTCTTGCTTTTAAAATTTGCTTTCATTTGATACAATTTTTATCCATACGTGCAGATACAGTCCTGTTAGAGCAACAATAATATGCCCCCTTATTATATCCATTACAAGGAAACAAAAGTCTGAAACGTTTTTTTTATCAAAAAACTGTATTTCCAAGGTAACACACTGCTGTAACCAGATGTAGGGATTGACTTTCTGTCTCATTTAATTAAGCATGCATACAAGGCAGTGGTTTAACCCCAAAAAGTTCACATTTTTTAAAAAAGGCTTTCATTTGCTAACAACAAAGAAGCTGGAACTACAACAAAAACACAATCATTTCAATTTGAAGAACAAAATATGTGGCCACATGTAATATTAACAAAACAAATACCTTAAGTGAGAGAGCGTTGATGGTGACCTCCATAGCCTGAGGGGAGGTTGGAGACTGAGTACTTTCGAAGTACACCTGACATGGCTGAAGCACTGTAGTCACATTGTTTCTCCTCTTTTGTCTTAAGAATGGACAGGCAACAACCTACAACAAAAGTGATCAGTTTAAACAAAAAAACCCCAAACTAATCATATTTAATTTTAAATATGTGTTAAGGAATATTAACATTTTCCTCTGGATACATAATTTTGAATTCTTTGAACATGCAATTTTGACTACCACAATACATTCCAAATATAAACCTTGAGGTCCTTGATAACAGCAGTCGTCCGTGATCCTTCAGCACCATTTTTCATTACTAGTTCACAATATGTGGTCATCACCAGAGCTGGGGCGTCATCACGAGTCAGGTCAGCTACAAATACAATCTCTGGGTTTCGCACCACAACATTCATTTCAGTCTTTGTTACCGTGGCTGTAGCTGTAGCTGGGAGGCACAGAGAGCATTAGAGTAAAACTTCACGTTAAATAATTAGAATACGCCAGTTTAACTTGATAATCACAAAACTCATAATCTAGACTCACTATATAAACGTATATAACATCTATATTATCTTAAAGCATCTATAAAATGTTGTATTGTAATGAAATAGTCAAAAATGAAAGTTTTATAAACATAAGGCAAAACAAAGATGGGAATAATTTGGCAGTTTAAGCTTGTCGATTAAGAGAACTGACATGATTTCGGTTAACTAGATTAAAACATTAAAACTGATAAAGTCAACTCACCAGACTCTTTAGATGTGACCGATGAGTTAATGTTCTTCTTATCGCCAGCACCAGTACTGTTCTTGGGTTGTGGCACTTGGGCAAAACCCTGCTGGGTGGCCTTAAGGAAGATATCGGCCACCGTGAGCAGAAATTCCATGCTGGCACATAGATACACATCCTGCACCACTGTATCTAAAGTGGTGCCTTCACGGGTTTGACGATAGCTCACTTCCACCATGTTGTTCTGTTCTGCACCAGGACACATTGCCATCATCCTAGAGAAAAACAAAATAGGACTATGAGAAAAAAAAGAGTGAACACAATAAAATAATTTACTTTACACTGATCCGTCAAGACATGGCTTTTTTGTGTGTGTCACTAGCTTTATAAGTGGTAGCCGTACCTTGGGGTGATACTTTTGGCTTTTGGCCTCTTGTCGTCTAGAAGGCATTCAGCAAGTTGTACTGAGGCCTTCATGGAGCTGTCGGAGTACATGTGGACAGAGGTGGAGATGGTGCCCAGAGTAAATTCTGCTAGCTTCAGCTGCTCATCATGTGGGTCTGACGGCTCATGTTGTGGGTGTGACTGGTCATGATGTGGGCCTGACAGCTCACGTTGTGGTTCTAACTGCTATTAAAAACAGAAATTACACAGACTTTCTTTACTAAACGTGCCTCACAAAATACAGACTGACAAGTCTAATTCTATGATGTAGTTATGACTTGTGTATGTTTGTACATATGTAACAGACTTGGCATTACCTTATCCTCATTGGAGCTGTACAGAACCACAGTCAGTGAGTCAAACTTGAAGTTTAATTTCAGCGTGTTCTTTCTCAGCTTGCTGTTTTTCTGTGTCTCTACAACAGCAGCTGTCACCACTGTGTTACCTATTAACAGCATAATCAGAGCGCAGAGTTCGGATTAAAATACAAGCTACTGGATTTTAGTCAGAATTGTGCACTAATTAAGGAGAACATGTTTCAGATTTCATTAGCTACATAGTTTTGTGTAAGTATGCCCTGTCAAACAACAACTCATCTGTTTTTTGTTTTCTGTTGTTTTTTTTGGTAAAAAGTTATCTGACCAGGCTGTTAAATCATATGTCTATATTTAAAGCTCTACCAAACACACATAACCATATCAAACATAACCATATACAACAACAACAACTTACTGCTGGGTGGTCCAGTGGTGCCAGACTCCTGGGAGTCTTTGTTGGATACAGAGTCAGAGGACGGGTCAGTGGCAGGCAGAGCAGCTGGAGGTGGACCAGCATCAGACTTCTCTGACAGGTTCTCATTCAGAGTCCTCAGGACAATGATCATGTCATTCTGGCATAGGAGCAGCTGTTGGGAACATAGAGAGATGAATTTGATAAAACTATTTTTAATTCTCAATATAAGCCTCTACACAATCGTGGGATTAAAAATCAAAAAACAAACAAACAAACAAACAAACAAACAAACAAACAAACAGGTAAGATATATGAATATATATACTTACACTCATGGGCTTTAGATGGACCCCAATATCTATGTCAGGTATTTCGTGGTACCAGCTGGAAGATAGATTTCTACAGATTTCCAAGTCTAGGCTCACTGGCTTCAGCAGTTGGATCTCTTCTTCAAAACGTTCATTTTTAAATTTGGCTCTGAAAGGAACAAAAACATAGATTTACAAAGGTCTGTCGGAATACTGCAAATTCTAATCAATCACAAACACAAGCATGCATATTTTTTAAATAATACCTCCCACAGAAACTGACCTGAACATCTTAAGGTCAGTCAGTCTCACAGTCATTATATCCACAACAGGTGGGATGCTGGCATCTGATTTACAGGGTTGCTTGGCAAAACGATTTTTGATAGAAAGCAGACCAAGGTCAGCTACAATGCCATTTGATGAAGAGGAGGACTGGGGGAGGAAGATGATGGGTGCATTGAAGTGGACATCAAGAGCGATCCGAGTGGTCCGTTCAGCCAGTTCTTTCACGCCTGATGCTGCTTTTTCTGCAGCCTGAACTGTTACCTCAGTTAGTGCCTCTTTAGCCTCCTGGAAGTTATTGACAAACTCCTGTAAGGAGATGGGGTGGGGAAAAATATTTTTGGAGAAAAATTAATAAGATCAAGTTGGAGTGCAGAAATATACAGAGGTAACGTAAATAATTATATTTATAATTATAATTTTATTATTACCTTATCTAATAAATTAAAACACCACTTCAGTTTTACATGTGATAAAAATTGATAAGAGCAACAGATTAATTCTGCCCAGAAACGTGATTCTTACCAGTATAGATGAGAGAAACTTGTTGAGGAAGATGACCTGAATGCAGCCCACACTTAATGTAACAGTAGTGTCAATGTTAGACATGTCCAGATAGGCGTCTCCTTCAGTCGCATCTGTATAGTTTACCATGTGGAAGTGAAACACTTCCTTATCTGCTATGGACACAGCCTAGAAAAAACAGAGTGGCACAGAAAAAGTTGTTATTCAGATTTGCCTGTGCCACATGATCAGCAAGTGACACAAAACAAAAACATAACAAATGAAGACCAGAAACATCAATGCGGGAAACAATGACCATTTCTTTTGTGTGTGTTTTTTTAAGTACAATGGTAAACATTCATAAGCACTAGCAGTCGGTACCTTTTTGTAAAAAGCTTCTTTGTTACAGTCCAGAATCACAATGTTCTTCAATTTGGCCGAAACCTCCATCCCCTTCTTCCTCATCAGGACCTCGGAAACCAGACCTAGACAATTACGAAAGCCCCAAGTTGTACAGTGAATTGAAGATTTTACTAGAAAAAGTTCATTAGAAAACTCTATATACAGCAGAGTATAGCAGAAATAATAAACAATTAATAAATCATATTGAAAGCACTGCCAGAGTACCTAGTACACAGAAAACTCTTTCTTTCATACCTTCAATACTGATCTCTGAGATCCTGGCCTTCTGTCCTCGAATGAAAACTTTAAGGCAGCGGAGATCAGTTTTGATATGCAGATTAACCACATCTGCAAATTTTGACCTTTTTGAAGCTGGGGAAAAAAGGTGAAGGACAAGAAATAAAGACATTACCTGTGAACAGCTGCAAAAAAAGGAAATGTATTTCCAATGTAACATTTAACCTTTGATACTGCTCTGAAAATCTGTTTCATTAACTGTGAAATATCTGCTCTAGTAGTACAATGTTCTCATAAATGGTGAGACAATAACAGCGTGCAGATAATATCAGTTACGTTTTTTCTTGGTTACAGCAGTTTCCTCCTTTTTCTCTTCCTCCTTCTCTGCTTCAGCATCGTCTTCCTCAGGGATAGTGGGAAGCTCCTCCTGCTGTCCTTCCTTCTTATTAGATTCAGGAAGGAGCTTACTGAGGAAGTTCATGGTATTGAGGAGAGCCTCCGTATGGAGGTGAACATCCAGTGATGAAAAGGTCACCTGATGAAGAAAATTAACCTTTTTGTCTGAAATGATATTTTGATTCTTCTACCCATTAATAATAATTACTGTAGAAGAAACACTGCTGTTAACTGTGGCCTTTTTCATCATCTCTCAGCATGCCCTAAATAACATCATGCTATAAATAACAAAATGGGAACATTAAGAAAATAAAATAAATATTATTGCTAGGTTATTAACATTTCCCTCACCTTGATGAGCTGCTCAGTGTTATTATATTGAGACTTGAAGTCGGGACCATTCTTGTCAGCCTAGAAAAATTCATCCAATCTTTAATATTAAGGTTATTTACCACAGTTTTAAAATATTTATAGAAAATATTCTGAAATGTTTTCACGTAACGTATCCCATATTACTTTGATATACTCCAGAGTGAGCAGGTCGACTTCTTTGTTGTCCAGTGTGGTGATCAGCTGCACTTGCTTGTCTTCAGAATCTGTGCAAGGAAAAAACAAAACATGCCTAATAAAAAATTAAGCAAAGATTGCCCTGATGATTTGCACATTTTTATTAGGATAACTGTAATCATCAAATGTTTAACAAAAATTAAGGCGTTGCTGGTATCTACTGACCCATGTATTCAGGACACTTGAGGCAGATCTCTCGCAAGTAGGTATTAGACGTCATGTCAAAGGTGCGCAGCTTCAGCTCAGTGCCCAGACCCTCTATATCTAAGTGGAGCACCGTAACCTCCATACTTCCAGACAAACGACAGAGCTGAACAGAAAACTGGACAAAGAAGACAGAGAGACGATGGAAAAATGGGAAAGATGATGATAAAGGTGGTCACAAAAATAAAAGGAGGTGGAGAAATTTAACTGAGGAATGCTAAAGAGAAAAGGCAGAGTTTGAATTTTCTTTTTCTTTTTATCTCACACAGAAATAACTAAAATGACTGATAACAAGGTTAAATAAAAATAATTCTTACAGAATTTAATAACTATGTTTAATTGTGCAGAAAGGGAAAAAAATATTTTTGTACCTCACTGATCTCAAATGTCATAAAGAAGTCAGTCATGTTCTTTTGTGCGTCTTCCTTGATGAGACTTTTTCTTTTGCTTGCATCGACATAGCGCAGCGGCATGGGATTGTCTGGAAAAAATGGTTTCTCCCCGATGGGAGAGCTGGGCGCATCATAGAACAGATCCTCCTCTGACCCTGGGATATAATTAAAAAATAAACACAATCTGTGGTAGGAATACACACAGGATTTTTAAAGATATTTAGCAGTAGGACCAAAACAAAACTGTGTCTTACCTAATGAGGTGATGCTGATGGTCTCACATGACTCAAAAATGAGAGAAGAGCGCTGATCAAAGTTCAGAGGTTTTCTGGGAGTGAGATGAGGGGTGAAAGACTGCCTAGGCTAAAAAAAAAAAAGAGCATAAATAAAAACAGTTGTATTAACAGTGTTAGTAATAAAATCTATCTTTACTTTTACTAGTCCGGTAATTCCACCTCAATATTCAACTATTTGTATATTCATTCAATGCAAAACCCTCAAGCCTTCAAATTTGAGATGTTTTTCTTTTGTTTGCTTGTTTTGCTTTTTTTTTTTTTTTTTTTTTTTAAATTGGGGAAAAAATGAACCATCTCAGCTGAGGCTTTCTTCTCATTCATAGCAGCGATCATCATAATTCAGTTCACCCAACTGTTGCCAAATTTTAGTGAAATCCAGAGAGGACCATCTCCATAACCCTCTGATCTTACCTTTGGAGTTGATGATGGAGCATTGCCACGTGTAGCAGGTTTGCTTTCAGGCAGCGGGATACTGTCCACCAGCTCCAGAACACTTCGAAGTTTTACATCAGAAATACGAAGAGACAACAGAGGAAGCTCTCCAGACATCTTATATCTATAAAACACATACACAAAGATGCAAACAAAACTTACAACCTGAAACTTAAGATTACGTAATACTCTTAGCTCTGGTCCTTACAAGATAAATATTTTTAGTTGTGTATCTGAACCCGCACTATATTTATGAATATTTACTAGTGTTAGAATCCGTCTTCAATACTGCACTTTTTTTTCCTGTCTTTTCTCTTTTCTTTTTTCTTTTTTTTTTTTTTACAGTGAAACTTTTCAGGGGGGAAGAAAAGTATTAATTTCTCCAAAGAAAAGGGTTAAGAGCAAGTTCAGATTTTCGTACAAAGATTTCATTTAACCATCAGTTGACTGTCAACCAGAAGCATACTTACTTTGGCATGCGGGAGTCTTTGTTGATCATTGCCCTGCTAAAAACCACCTTTAGATCCACTGGCTCTAGGATGTGGAGGGGTGACCGTTTCTGTTTGCGGGCCTTTTTCCAGTTACCATCTATCACATAAAGATAAAGTTTTATTATTATTTATTTTTACTGAGTCCAAACAGAGGCAGAGTAAAAGCAAGAAATATGTCTGTTGGATCAATGTGTAAGTTTAGCAATATCCCTTCCAGGACACAATACCTGAAATCAATGGAATATTTTTTTGCTAAGACATAGTAAAGCCATTAGAGCTACAAGTGCCAATCACTTTCATAAAGACATTTCCTCAATGCTGTCTGTATGACTTTTTTTTGCTGTGTAAAACCTATCAATACAAACAAAGCCTAAGCTTAGTGATTTTTAAACAGTAGTTAGAATAAAAACAACACCTCATCAATCAACATTATGTGTATCAGTCAAAAATGTGTTACAACTGTGTTGTGTCTGTGTGTGTGTACCTGGTTTGCTATAAAGAAACTGTAGGCTTTCAAGTTGTACATCAAAGCTATCGTAAGCTCTGGACATGATGTCCTCAATGTTGCTGGAACTCACACACAGCTGAGGTAGATGTTTCCTGCTTTGACTGGACATCTGTAAAAGCACAGAAACATGAAGGCATATATTGGTAAGTTACCTTGGATTTCCAGCCTGCTGTCAATCTTTATTCACATTTGACACTTCCCCACCTTGAAATTACCAAGATCCAACAGCAAGATGTTCTGAGTGCCATTGTAAAAACCGGTCTGTGGAATGATCACGTAGGAGGCCATCAAGTTCACCTTCAGGTCGAGAACCTTCTGTGTTTCAATCACATACAGTAAACCTGAAATATAAAATGTTAATAGGTCATCAATAGTAGTTTTGTCTCCAAAGGTGGGTGAATCTTATTGTTGTGGGATTCATAAAATTAACTAAATGTGTGGTTTTGTTTAATGAACCCTGAGATTCTATTAATTTAAGTAATGTTTAAATGGCAAATTCACCTAAAAGTTCTAATAAGGAGAAAACTTCAATAATGAAAAAAAAACCTTGAAAAATCTTCCAAAGCCCTCAGGAAACAATCACTTTCAAGAACATAAACAGGAAGACTAAACAAGGAATGTAAACATTCGCCCATCAAAGACGTCCTTAGAGATCCTAGAAGATTAATCATGATAGCAGATATCTGCAGTTTATCTTAAACTCACCAGTGGCTGTGCGGTCTCTAAACTGCTCCAGTTTCATCAGGGTTGCATTCGTGAGCTCATCCAGCTGCATGTCATCAGGAGGCCTGAAGAACGCTGATATGCTGTTCACAGTTATCTACACAGACACACAGAGTCAAATATGTATATACGTACTGCTTTTGAGAGTTTTTATTTTTGCTGCTCATTCACACTCAGTGAACCACTCACAGCATCATAGATGATTTCCAAGGGTTGTGATTCTACGTGAAGCCGCTGGTTAGCGCTCTTGTCCAGGGGGTTGGTCTCAAACAGGATACAAAGCAGTGGGGTCCCTGCTCCTATGGCTGCCTTCCTTGATGAAAGGAGAATTGGTGGAGGTTGCTTATTGGTGAGGCCAGTGACCTCAAACAAAGTAAGCTTGGCTGTGATTCTGGGAAGAAAAGAAAAAAAACAAAACAAACAACACACACACACACACACACAAGCTAGTGTTATCAAGCATCTACCCTTGTGGAGAAAAAAGACCAGCTACAAAGTTGTTATTTTGTTTTAGAAGGCTGGAACAAACTTGATGGCTTGTGCTCCAGGTCTCTGTGTGAGTGTGGAGTACAGCTCTCCCACAGTCAGCCTGATGATCTCGTTTTTGTCCTTGTCATCTTTGATTGACACGGACAGTTTCTCCATGTGGAAGTTGACCTTCATGCTCTCAAACTTAAAGATATGACACAAAGAGTATAAAGATAAAGTAACAGAATACTTGTTTTTTTTTACAATTGTAATATTTGCTTCTGTGCGACAGATAACCAAGTGGAAGTGTATTATTAGTAATTGAGGGGGTGTCGTGGGGGAAAGTGACTCACATCCTTTGGCAGGTTGGGATTAGCAGCAGTCTCGCTGTATCCAATGGCAGTGTAGAGTTTGGCTTTCTCAGCAGGGGTTAACAGCTCATCAAACCCTGACACAGAGATGGTAAGAAGAATAAATGGAACGTACATAGGAGGAGTAAAAAAGCTAATATTACAGGCTGTTACTACAAAGACATTCCACATGTACATGTCTATCTGTAACCTACCTCCAGTCTTAACTTCTTTTCTTTCTGTATCAGGCTGTGCCCCCCAGTTCCACATCCAGCTGATCCAACCCTGAGACTCTTCTTCCTCCATCTTCATCCCAGGACGGTAAATACGCAGGCCTGCTTTACTTGCCTAAAGAAGGAGATGAAACAAAATGTCAAATGCTTCCCCCTTTTCACTTTTCTGAGGAAAGATGGCAAGGAAAAAAACCTGACCAGCCCACAAATGATCTGTTAGCATTATTTATCCCTCAGATGGAGGCCCAACCCATTTTCTAAAAAAGATGATTAAGGTAGTCGGTCCTGACATTTTAACTATTTTTAATAGTAGTCTCAGTTCTGGAGTAGTACCAACTGGATACAAGCACGCTGTAGTGCAGCCAATAAACCGAACCTTGATTCTTCTGTTCTTGCTAATTTTAGACCTGTTTCCAAGCTTCCGTTTCTGTCAAAAATTCTAGAAAGGATTGTATTTGAGCAGCTCCAAACCTTTCTAAATAGTCATAATATTTTTGAGAAGTTCCAGTCAGGCTTCAAAACCCACCACAGCACAGAAACTGCCCTCCTAAAAATACTTAATGATATTTTATTAATCACTGACTCAGGAGACCCAGCTGTGCTCCTGCTCCTAGACTTAACTGCAGCCTTTCATACTGTTGACCACAGCATTCTGATCTCCCGTTTGGAGCAATGTGGTATCAAAGGTATCCCCTTGGAATGGTTTAGGTCGTACCTCTCCGAGAGGACTTTTTCCGTGAGCCTTGATGATTTTATTTCTTCCCCAGCTCCTTTTACTTGCGGTGTCCCGCAGGGTTCCGTATTAGGCCCAATTCTTTTTTCAATCTATATTTTGCCCCTAGGCCTGATCTTTAGGAAGCATAACATCTGCTTTCACTCTTATGCCGACGACACCCAGATTAATCTTTGGTTTAATAGAAACACCTCCACGCCCATGGAATCGCTAGTCAAATGTCTTGACGAAATTAAAACCTGAATGGCCTCAAATTTTCTTACCTTCAATGAGGATAAAACTGAGGTAATTATTTTTGGACCAAGCTGTAATTTCAATGCGCCAGATTTGGACTTATGTAACCTAACATGTGCTGTTAAAACGCATGTAAAAAAACCTGGGGGTTTTCTTGGATAACAAACTTACATTTGAGAAACAAATTAATTCAGTTGTCCAGCGGTCCTTTTTTAAATTAAGGCTCCTATCCAAAGTGAGATCTTTTTTATCTTTTAAAAACTTGGAACGAGCAATTCATGCGTTTGTTTTATCTCAACTGGATTACTGCAATTCACTATATGTGGGTGTCAGTCAGTCCAGCTTGGCTCAGCTCCAACTTGTACAGAATGCTGCAACTCGCCTTTTGACTCGTGTGAAGAAACACCAACATATTACTCCGGTGCTTGCTTCCCTTCATTGGCTTCCAGTGCGTTTTAGAATTAAATTCAAAATCTTACTTTTGACTTATAAAGTGCTAAATGGCCAGGCACCAGACTATTTGTCTGACCTTTTGCAACTTTATACGCCCTCTAGAGCCCTTCGATCAAGTGATCATCTACTCCTTACCTTACATAAGTCTAGGATGGTTCAGAGGAGATCGGGTATTTGCGGTTGTGGCACCAAAAATGTGGAATGATCTACCTCTCCACATTAGAAAGGCCCCAACTGTTACTCTTTTTAAATCGCATCTTAAAACACATTTTTTTACTCTGGCTTTCGAAACTGTATGAGAGTTGCCAATTCTTTTATCCTAATTTTCTTTTAATTTTCTTACCTGTTGTTGTTGTTAATGTCATTGTTTAATTGTTATTTTGTACAGCACTTTGATCAACTCCCTGTTGTTATTAAATGTGCTTTATGAATAAATAAATGAAATGAAATATAAGAGAAATTGTGCAGAATATGTAAATTTACAGTTAACGGCACAGTGCTGCACCTTCTGGAACCATGGCAGCCTAATCCTCAACCCCCTACATTCCTTTGCTTACTGTATAATTATCGATTATGTGCCTAATTTGGCCTTTTGGCTTGCTGGAACAAACATACGCCAGCACCAAGCTGCTGAGAGGCACTGTACTGTGCATAGTTCCAATGAATCTCAAATTGTTGTCCTTTTTTATGGATTTGTGCAACAACTTGAGATCACAAGACAAAGCGCAAAATGTGATCCAGCCATTACAGTTTGATCAATTCATAAATCAGACACAAGGTGTCTAAGCTTATTGAAGTTCTCTCAGTTATGTGATACAAAAAGCTTACCTCCACTTCAGCCTGCTGTCTGGCCAAAGTGATGTTAAAAATATCCAAAGTCTTCTCGGGCTTCTAAGAATAAACACAAAAGAAATCGATTAGAGCTTTCACTAGATTCTATAATTACTACAGTTCTATTTTTGGGGAAATATGATACTAATAAAAATAGAGAAGAACTTGAGAACACATTTAATTTCAGATGTTAAATTCAATTATTTTCAAGTCTATCTCAAAAACTCAGCATCAAGCTCTAATGCACTTCAATCAGTCCCTGTAGGCTTGAATACTAGATATCTTTGTGAGCAATTATGGCTAGAAATATGACAGACATCACTTTAGAAAGCTACTGAGAAGTAATACTATTGTAATCAATTACTTCCATATTATATTAGCTTTACTTTTGACATAGGCCTTCAATTATGATCACTACAGTCAAGTAAAGCAACTTTCGCAAGCATTTGTCTTATAACAGTGACAACAGGTATGAAATGTATATTAAAACAGAATTACTGGTAATATTAGTATATCAAATTAAACTCAAAACTTTCACCTGTCTAAACTGTTTATATGCAGCAGGGAAATATAAAAAATTATAATAATTATAATAATTCAAATGTTTTAGTCTTAAGACAATAATGTGAAAACATAGACTAGAAAGGCAAACAGTCCCATAGTCTCTCTGTTTATTTCCTTTTTCCCTTTTCCCTCTCCCCTGTTCAGTTTAGTTCCACCCCACCTCTAAGTCTTTGAGAACCTCATCGCTGGGTTTCTTGCTGGTGATCTTTGTCTTGTAGAGCTCTCTGTAGCTTTTTACCATCTGCCGGTGTCGGCGAATGTGTTGCCATGACCACATGTGGAGACCTGGCTTCACATCTATCTCCAAGACGCCTGTGATCACATACTTCCACCTGGAAATCAGGGAATCAATGTAACAATTTGTAATACTAAGTGGACTGAATGTAATGTGGTAAATGACATGTACATATGGGATCCAGTTTTTGAAAAAAGATTACAGAAACACAGGACAGAGGAAATGATGTGATAAATATGTGACAGTGTCTTCTGACCATATTTTGGCATTCTTGTGAACATGGACCTCGGGTCTGTACTTCCTGTATGGCAGATTACGTGACATCATATCCACTGAGCACAGCAGCTCCAAGATGCTAATGTACTGGAATAACAGGAAGTCAGCAATTACATCATCACAAAGTACTCTAGTGCAGTTATTATCTGACATTGTTTATGTAGTTTATCCTTAACAACCCTCTTTAGCTCTCTCTTTCTTATAATATTCTATTTTAATGAAACTTTAACACATACAAGTTTAAACATCTCTATCACACACACACACACACACACCTGGGCTTTGTTGAGTTCAATTGCCACCTCTCTGAGATTGACCATCAGGTCCACTTTAGGGGAGGAGAAATCCACATCTGACCTGGGATTCATCCGCAGTTTTGCATCAGCTGAAATGGGGCGAAAAACTGTGGAACAGCAAAAGGAATTAAGATGATTTAAGAATTGCAAATGTGAGCATTAAAATGGATTCACTACCTTTTGTGATGCACATGGCAAATTTGCATCCATTTATAAAGAACTTAAAAAACTTTACCATTGTTATCAGTTCAAAAATATGTAAGCTGTTGCCTTAAAGTGAAACTGAAAACAAAATCTGTTGAGATGTGCTGAAAATCTGGTCTCGTGACTCAGTGGTGGTGAATCAAACTCTGTGAATCACCCGGGGGGGGGTTGGTGCTGCAGTGGCATTGCATATCATCACAAACCATTTCTTCATCACTTTCTGTCTGCAAAATTTTTCATAGACGTTATGTAATGTGCTTTGAACTTAGTTCCACAAGAATGACACTCACTGAAGTCGTGAGAGGAGTGGACGTCCATGCTGCTCTGGAGATGTTGCTGTAAGAACGCAGAGGAAGTGAAGATTTATTTACATACTGTTTTTTTGCTTTGCTAATTTCTTGGCCTCCTAACATATTTGATTTCTTTTTTGTTTTGATTTAACTATAATGTATGGAAGAAACCCACTACTATATCATGTGTATGACATAGTGCTAAATGAAACACCTTTACATAACTCCTGTGTAACCGAAGATCTGTGCCCTGTGTGATCACAACATAACACTAGCATTGTGTCTTCCAGGAAAATAGGAGATGGCTAATTCCAAGTACATATTAATACGTTAATAATACAGTGACTCACCAGGGCCCGATCTGAAGTGTGACTGGAGAAAAGTACTGAGTTAACATTCCAGTAGGCAAACAGGTTATCTAGTTGTACCAGCTGAGAAAACAAGAAAGATAAAGCAATTAGTGATGAAGCTGTTTGCGATTACAAGAAAAAAAGCTGACAGTGTTTGACAAGGACTTCTTAAAGTTTTGATTATGCTCCAAAATTATGAGGAAATAACACTGCTGAAAGAAAAATCAATGAAGTTTTCCAAGAGTTAGTCTTTAACTTCAGAAAACTACTTTAAAGCCAAAAACAAATGCTATTAAACGTGTAGGTGGTATTTTTTATTAAAAACACCTACCTACCTTCCATACCACCTGTACAGTGGTGGTAAACAAGGTAGATAACATGGTTGGATTTCTTACCTTGAAGAAAAACTTGGACTTCTCATCTAAAAGACTGGGTCTCCACTTCGCGTCAGCTGTCTGTACGGTCAAACAAGCAGTGAGGTTCATTAAAAGCTTAATATCTAAATGTAAAATAGCATAGAATTTGACAGGAAAGACACATCACCTGAAGGCTGAGGTTTTTCAGTGACACTCCAAATGACAAAGGGCAGTTTGGATTTGTTACCTGTCATTAACAAAAAAAGGAGGAAAATAAAGAGCTAAGCCTTATGGTGTGGTTAAGACAAAAAAAAAAAAAAAATCAGTTATTCTATTGTAAAGTGCTCTAGAAACAGTGTTTAGTTCATTTAAAGTGGAAACATGTATAAACTTGCAGGACCATAGATAAAATTGTACATTATTATGGTAACTCAGCTTGAATACTCACATGATCTTCATAGCGCACGTGGATGTTAGAGATTTTGACTTGCAGGTTTTTAATGACCTGAGTCACAAGCTTTTCCGTAAAAGTGTCCTGTTTCTCAAGCTTGGGATTCTCTGTAAAATGCAAACGATTTAGGTTTTGAGGCTCCAGCAGGTCCCAAAAATTCCTGAAGATTTTCTCTAAAGGACCTTCGATACACATTCACTGTGTATTTCTGTATAATTGGCCTTAGCTCTCATGACTGCCTGATGAACTTTACAGATAACTAAATTTTACTTTCAATATTTTAATGATTATTTCTGACCTTTCCTTTTTTAGCAAGTAAGAAAATATTAGCTTACATAAGAATGTCAGTGAATCACATTGCTGTTAATAAAGTTGCATCTCAAAACGTTTTAAAAAAGAAAAAAAAATAGTACACATTTTTATTTAAATTTAGAAATACAATACAATACTGTATTTTCACCTACATGCTGTAAATGGCAAATTTACAGCAGAAACTAAGATACAACACTTTTCACCTTGAAAGAGGACATAGTGTTATAAAAAGAATAGCTTGTAGATAGGCAGATACACTTGTGGTGAGGAGTTTACACACTCATCATAGGCATGGAATGAATGCCATTTCTTTTTAAACTCATCAAATATGTATGTTGTACAAATCTGGAAAAATACCAATTCAAAGACATAATTAAGAGCCCAAATATACCCTGATATTCATGTCCAAGATGAGTGGTCAATTATTAAGTCAATTATCAAGGATAGATTTTTTTTCTAGCTAATGGCAAATGTATATTGTTGAAATGACAAAACCAGGCTGTCCCAAAATACATCAACACAGCAGTCTACCACTACAAGGAAAGACAACTGCTGAAGTGGTGTGATACTCAAGTGCTAAACCACACATAACAGAAAAAGCGTGAAAAACGCTGGCTGCACAGGAACTCGCAGCCATACAAACCATGACCATATGACATTAAATCTGTGTGTGTGACTATACGACATATTTTATAAATTTTGATATTGCTTGTTTGTCTATGCAAAGTCAACACCAAATGTTCTACTGCCCACTGGCTCACGCACTGGAGCGCATGACTTATGTTTACACAGCCAGAGAGCAGCAGATGAGAGCCAACAGGAAATATCAACATTTGGAGTTTTTTCTCTAAGAACCTGTTGACCATGACAAAGGCTGTTTTCATACAAAACCTACAGGAAACACTGCCATACAAACAGATACACACCGAGGAGCTTTGCTATAGTAACGTGTTTACAAAAAAACCTTAAAAAATAAAATAAAGATACACCCTGACCTTGCTCAGCAGCCTTCAGCTTTGTCTGCTCTATCCGCTGTAGTTCCCTCTGGCGAGCCTCCTGAAACTGCTTCTCCTCCTTTTCTGCATCATACTTTATGCCTGAAAGAAATAGCACCAGAAAAAATGTGCATCTTTCTGTATTATTATATTTGATAAATACTTTTACTTTAATAGAATTAAATTATTTTAATGTATTTTTGAATCTTTAAAACATATTAAAACAAGTGGCTTACTCAGCTTACCAAAGGTGTCCAACAATATTCAGCTACTGTGTGTCTACTAAATGTGGTTTTTCATTCATTTTATACACTGTAATGCCTACTGTGAATACTTGGATCAAATTTGTTTATTTTGATGCACATATTAAATCATCTTACTTGCTGTGGGAACTATAAGCAGGTAGACACCATCCAACGTGGCCTCCACGGATTGTGTGTATAGGTTCTTCCATGGTATCTTCAGTTGGAGACGCCCTAATCACAAAAACACCCAAGTAAGAAAAGGTTCTTCTGTACAAAGGTACTAAACTAAACAATTATGGTCAGTATGAGCCAGAGTAAGAGTAAGTCTTACCTATATGACCAGCCTTCACTTTAAAAGGAATATCAAGTTGGCTCTGCAACAAAGCACAATGAATAATAAATAAACACATATCTGTGAATGCCAGGATGTAATAACTAATGCTGTTTACTCACACACTTAACTGCAACTTACCAAGGCATTTTCCTTTATTTCAAGATTATTAAGCACAGCATCACCTAGAGGGCCAGGAAAACGTTGTTACTATGGTAACAGCATTATGGCTTACCATTTGGGTAAAGTGTAGCTCATATAGAAACTCAATCTAATTAAAGAGGTTTCAGGACTTTTGACTTAATGCAACTCGCACCATAGAGCTCCAATAATTCAAATCAATCGTAACACATTATTCATAGACATACTACTCATGTAAAACAGTCTATGAAAGACAACTCGTTTTTATACATTTGTTGATTAGAGAAGCTGGTATTAAGATAAAGTTTGGTAAAACAAAGTACTTAATGGTTTGACTTAGTTACTAGTTTTAAAAATTGATCCAGGTTCAGCGGCTAAAGCCAATTTTCAAATACTCATATTTGTGTACAATGCCAAAGATTTCTTGGAACGAGTGGGTACTTAGTATGAAGCACAGTACCGAGTCATAACCTGGCTGTGTAAAAGGGTGTGACCTCGAAATGCATGATTCCCAGACGCTCGTATGCATGCAGTGCTCAAACAGACTTGCGGGAGCAAATAAGATAATAAAAAAAAAAGATGACTGGAACAGTCGGAAATAACGCTGTGTTTCAATATATCTCGATGTCAACATTTGACTGCACCGTCTCGTTCACGGTGAACAGTTTAAACTGGTTTGGGGACGCATAAAGTGACACTAACAGCTTCCTCAGCTGTTAGTGTCATACGCCTGGTGGCTAGCGTACGTTAGCATTTAGCTAGCTAGCTTAGAGAGCGAGCTAACCAAGTAAAATGACAAACACAAGTTCAGTTACCTCCCCATATGCCGAGCTTTAGCTGCGAGCTGTCAAGGTTGACAACGTAGTCCCCTAAAAATCGGTTGAGGACATCTACAACCACGCTTTCGAAGACCATTGTGGCGTTTCTCTCATCTGCCTATCACCATGTTTACATCCCGACGAGAACTCGTTCAGGTTTAGCGTCAGATTAGGACGTCTTCCGGGGGTGGGCGGTGCTTGACGTCACCTGTAACAGCTACTTCAGGAAACAGTACTAAGAAATGTCAAAGCCGTTATTTAATGGGATAATAATAAACTACACCCATACTTGGGAAATTGGCTGTGAGTAGCGTAGTCACTGCCCTGAGCTGCACAGCACAGTTGTCTTACACCTAGAAGGTCCTGGAGTCTGAATCCAACCCTTGCTGGGGCCTTTCCATGGGATGCTTAGAGGTTTTTTCCAGGTATTTAGGCTTCCTTACACAATTCAAAGACATACACGGGATGAGGTTAATGCGTGTGCCTGAAATGGTTCTAATAAGTGTAAATGTGAGTGTCTGTGTTAGCCTTGAAACAAAGTAGCAACCTGTGTAGGGTTTACCACTTGCAACCCTGATTTGGATAAGCGCAAGACAGTGGATGAATGGAAGGATGGATTACATCACACCCATTACATCTTCTTGCCTACGTTCTGCTACACAGACAGACTCCTCTACAAGAACAAAGCACCTAGCTCTAAAATTAACCTGTTAACCTGACCTAGGCACATCAGAGGATCATCCCAGCACACCAGAATAATTACATATAATGTCATTATTTTGATAATTGAAAAGTTTAAATGTGTCCAAACTCCTCTGTGCTTATACAACTATAATACCATTACCTTAGTTGTGTAGTCATGATAGTAGTGTGTTTAAAAGCATTAAAATCCACCGAAACATATATGCTAGATTTTAAGAAAGAGTGTCAGTGTGATATTTTGAAACGCTATGTCATAAGCCTGAAATTCCCTGGCTTCCTCAAAATGGTTCACTTATCTCACAGTCTCGCTGACTCCAACATGCAACAA
This sequence comes from Haplochromis burtoni, assembly GCF_018398535.1. Lineage (NCBI taxonomy): Eukaryota > Metazoa > Chordata > Actinopteri > Cichliformes > Cichlidae > Haplochromis > Haplochromis burtoni. Next base: position 2,608,869 of record NW_024582379.1, read on the forward strand.
AGTCTAATGCTGTTTCATGTAGATGTTGTTGAGCTTTTGGATAAAACTGATATCACTCCAAATGAAGGCTTGCAATAACGTTTAGTTGCTATTATATGAGCTCAGGCAACTGCTGCTTCAGTCTTTATGGCTGTTTTTGAAATTATGATCATGAGTTTCACAGTATTAACTTGTATTGAGTAATTTCAATAGATATTAACAAACAACCTTTATTTGTCACATACACAATCATACAGAGTACAACATGTAGTGAAATGCTTGTGTCCGCGCTGCAGACGTGCCACTCCAGGGCTTGGTTTTAGCATGGGGGATCTAGCCATACTACTCATGTTACTGGATACAAGAACTTGCGACTCCCACTGCAAAGGTGTGTAGTCTTACCACTACACTATCCAGCTCCCACACATATTGTTATGGTTTTGAGTGGTTCTGGACTTTATGATGTACTCTTGAGTATCAGAGGTGTATTATATTCGGGTTCTATATGTAAATCTTTGTTTACGGTATTTCCTAGTGCTTCTGAGTTTTATTGTCTATGTTTCTTAGATTTTAGTCTTTCTTTAGATTCTGCTAGCCCACTAGATTCTGTGATACATATACGTTTCCCCAGTCGTGTCCTCGTATCTGTCAACTCTGTCTGTGCTCTGTCTCTGTGGTTGTCTGGTCTCCCCATTTAGTTGTGTCAAGTTATTCTTGTCTCCCCTGGTCAGTCATGTTTCTGTGTCTGTTTAGCCTTTTGTCTGTATCAAGCTCACATGTCCGTGTCTCTTCCTCAGCGTTATGTTTCCTGTTCTGTTTTGAATGGTAAATGGTAAATGGCCTGTATTTATATTGCGCCTTACTAGTCCTTAAGGACCCCAAAGCGCTTTACATATCCAGTCATCCACCCATTCACACACACGTGATGGCAAGCTACATTGTAGCCACAGCCACCCTGGGGCGCACTGACAGAGGCGAGGCTGCCGGACACTGGCGCCACCGGGCCCTCTGACCACCACCAGTAGGGAACGGGTGAAGCGTCTTGCCCAAGGACACAACGACCGAGACTGTCCAAGCCGGGGCTCGAACCAGCAACCTTCCGATTACAAGGCGAACTCCCAACTCTTGAGCCACGATCGCCACGATGCCCACGATGTCTCTCATCTTGTGTGCATTATGTTGAGTTTTGCTTCCTGCTGTCTCAGTCAGTTTCTGTTTGGCTCTGTTCCCCATGTGTCTCCGCTGTGTCTCGTTACCTCATTATTTAATATCTACATTTTCCCATCTTGCTGTGTGCTCTCTTGTTATGTGTTTCCTTGTAGCCAGACTTTCCTAGTTCCTTTAGTTTTATATTTTGTATCATTCACGCTCGTAAGATTATAGAAGTAAATCTGACTTTTTAAGTTAAGTTTCCACGTTTCTAAGTTGTTTTTTTAAGGTCAAGGGTCATATTTTTTTGGCTTTACGAATGTGAAATTGTAATAAATGAATAAAAGAAATCGCTTTTGGAATCAAATTTAATCACTTAACTGATTTATTCAGGTAATTTAATTGTGTCAGCAGAAGAAACATTAGTACGAGGAAGACTGGGACTGAGACTGGTTTTATGTGGTCTGATTTGTATCCTCTAAGATTTCTAACTGCTGAGTTCAAAGTTCTGGGCACAAGTCATATTTACAAACCTCTACAGTTCAGACTTCATCACTCAGTACAGTGTTTAATATAAATGGCATAACAGGGCCGTACAATAGAGTAGCATGACAGAGATAAACAGAAGAGAGCGTATTTGGATATGGTTCAGCAGAGAAACAGAAGAGCTGACAGTTTTATGCTGAACATTACCAAACAGCTGCCTATTTGTACATCTTAAACAGCAACATTAACATTCAGTGCAGGCACATATTGTGACCATCTGACAAAAGTACAGTAAGTGTGCTCTAAACTCAAAGCTCTGCTGAGAGAAATATCTGCTTAACAGCTAAATGCCTTACTATGCTCAAGAGCTCATTGCTAACTAACATATTTGCTCACTGGTTGCCTCCCTTTTCAACATTTTCCTTTTTACACATTTTAATAGGTTTTTGGAGGTTTTTTGGGGTTTTTTTGCCTGTCCCGTTTGGATCTTTAGCCATCAGAATTGTTGTCTGAAGGCCAAGAAAGATGCCAAGTGGATTTACTTTACCAAGTGGATCATCATGGCCTTGCCATATTGGTCCATTTGATTGACCTTTATTATAATTATGTATTTATTTTATTTTCATTTTTTAAAGATGGGACAGACATGACTGGGGAATAGGACAGGGAGAAAGAATGAAAGAAAGAGAGGGAGCGAAAGAAAAATAGATGGGAGAAGAGATGGTGAGAAAGGGGGGAAGAAAAAACAAACAAACAAAACACCTGGATCAGCTGTATGGAGATAAAAAAAACAGAAGATAAAACAAACAACAAAGAGCAACATAATAAAACCAACACCATCACAATAAACTAGCTAACAGTAGATAACAGTAGATACTAAATATTACATGTTACTGTTTTTTTGTTTTTGTTTTTTAATTTCACCTGTTGAGAATTAAAAAAGAAAACAAGCAGAAGAAAACGAGAGCAATAGAATAAACAACATCACGATGATATATGGGAATATAACAGTAAATACTAAATATTAAACATTATTGTGCAGCACGTAAGATCGACAGCGCACAGTGTGCTTTGAGGTAGGAGCCAAAAAGGGTGTAGTTTGTGTGTGATCACCCGTGTGTACACCTGTGAGCATGAACGCGCTTGTTTTTAAAAGGTTCCTTCATGTAATGCTCTGCTAGAGGGCGTGGGGGGGCCACAGCCCCGTCCACCAGGGCATGAAGCAGGTATGGAGGAGATCAACATTTTAATAGTTTTAAGACATCATAATTTTATCACATGTAATATACAACACATGCAGTTTTCATACTGTGATACAAAAAACTATTTTTCTGCCTGTTTATTTCAAATAAGCAGCTGAGACAGAGGTTTGGTGATCACTCCCATCACTTTCCCCCTTCTCAGAGTTCCAGCTGCAGCTTTATGTACTACTTTCAACCTAAGCTGCATTTCCATTAGATCTTTCTGACTCAGCTCTGTGAAGTAGAAATCTTCATTGAAAACTGGGCTCCGGCAGTTCCTGATGGTGGCACTCTCCTGCTGTTGCAGCTTCCCGGGAGTCAGACACAGACTCACTGCACAGTTCAGTGTCTGTCGGTCAGTATCACTCCACAGGCCTTCCACAGACACCACACGTACTCGGACTGTGGATAAGGATGACGACGACCTGCCGGAGAATTTGGTGTGCTCAGCGGAAAGGCGCACTCTGCCATGGCCCTGCAATGGGAGGACATGCTCCCGCTGAAGTCTTTCCTGGCACTGCAGAGCATCCATCGGGAGGAGGGCTGGTGGAGTTAGGTTGGCTGAGTTTTCCTCTAAGCTTGATGGGTTGCTGAGTGAGGCTGTTAAATCCCCTCTCTTCCACTTCCTCCTGCCCGCCTTACTGTCAATTAATGAAGGGCAAGATACTGTACCTTTAAGGCGGCCACTGCTTGATGAGACATAAAGGGAGGATTTGACACAATAAGGTGAACTGAGGGGAGAAGAGTCACTGGAAGAAGGTGTCTCGCTTTCTGTCTCAGACATACTCTTGCATAAAAACACCGGAAGGAATCCAGATAAAGTTTTCTGGGGAAGATTAGTCTCTTTTCCCAGTCTTGGTGCTGCAGTAGGCATATTTCTATCAAGCAGGTAAACAGGGCGTTTTGAGTGGAACAAAGACTCTTTCCTCCGAGTGTTGGGGCTCTCATAAATTCCACCCAGGCCGTAGCTCTCTGCAGAGAATGGCAAAGGCTTCTTTGTAGCTTTCCAGGCCATTGATGTGTCACCATTTTTTGTCTTCACATCCTTTGTCTTTACATGCGTGTCTGAAATCTGCCTACTCTTAGGAATCTGGTTCTGACCGAATACAAACAGTGGCTTTTCCTCAGCTTCTAGCAGTGGGCTTTGCCTGCGAAGCCGTGGAGGCAGACAGAACTCTGGGATCATGTCTGGGGTTAGGACATTGTTGTGCAGATTCCTTGAGAGGCTAGCCTTTGAAGGGAAAAGTGTATCCTCCTCATTCTTTCCAATGTAACGACTCAACTCCTGAGGAAGGCTCTCCATGCTCTCCCTGATCTTCTCAAGGACCCACATGGCTGTTTAATGTTGATTTAAGGATTTGAATGTAGTTCCCTTTCCCCACCTTTGGTGACAAGAGTAAAGTATTATTTAATCAAATATAGAAATCTTGGAACAGAATAGCACACTTTTCAGAAATAAAACATTTTTGCCAAATGGTGAAATAATTTTTTTCTTCTTACCTTTGGGGTTGTGATGTTTCTTTGTCCAGAGAGAAACCTGCCTGTGTGTGTGACACATGTGTCAGTGAGGTTTTAAAGGTAAGGGTGAGGCTCTGTCTGACTGATCTGACGCCTCCGCCTGGATTAAGCAACATTTCCTAAGCAGACATACACAAGAGTACACGTAACAAACACAGAGTGATGAGTGTTTCTGGGTGGGTGGCAAATCAGAGTGATGTGTTTAGTTGTACTGGAATGGTGCGATGTCAGCTTGGCATCGAGTTGAGACAAATTACATCATTACTCTAATGTCCATGTTTTAAACAATAAAAGAAGAATGGTTACAGTCAACAAAGACACACCCTGCTCTAAATTACACATAAACCTACAAGCAAACATGTAAAGTGCAAATTTAAAATATACAGAAAATGCTCCTGCCCTGTCTTTGTGGTTTTAAATCGATCCAGATTTGCTACAAATTTTAATGGATTCTTAATTTGCTCATGCTCCACTTGTCCACTCGTGGATTAAGTTTTGTAAAGGTCAGCTTGGAAGTCTTTTTGTGATTTTCCAAAAAAACAAAAAAACAAAAATCCAAACCAACCCACTGACAGAATGCTGAGACCACGTATCTCTGCCTCTGCCTCAAATGGATGACATTAAATACATCCAATAACTGCATGTAAACATGTAAGACATCTTGAGCACTCGGAATATTTATTAAAACATGTCCCAAAACATAATGTATTAGTCGTAAAGTGCTGAAGAGAATGATATTCATGTGATTAAAACACATGATTGATCACTGAAACGTGCTATTTTGATCATAATGACGTAAGCATAATCGACTTTTCACAGAGAGCTGACCTCTTGTTCAAAGCAGTTCAAAGACAGGAGCCACCACCTCAAAGGTCCTCTGACCTTTAAACAGCTGGTAATGCAGACACACAACTGACCTAAAGTCTAGACAGGCTTCGGTCTCTATGTGTTGTCATGAAGGTGAAACTTAACAATATAAATATGGATGATGATACCATTGTGTTTCGATCTGAATTTTAATGCTACATGCCAAATCAGCTCAAGATGAATTCATTCCTCATTTGATTCTATTCAGACATTTCCAGGATTTAAATGACCTGCTTCCTACATTTTTAGTATCACATTCTTACACAATGAAACCAAAAACCAGATTTTCATTGACTAACACACTTTGTCTTGTCCATGTGCTTTTGTCACTTTCTGCCCGATGGTTAACATCGAGATTGTAATAAAATTTTTCTCCCGTTCCAGATAACAAGCACCAGATTTCCATTACCAAGCATTAATCTAGATTATATTGTTTCCTGGCTCGTAATTCTGCCCGGAGACAAGACAGTAACACGAGTCATGAGGAACGTGGTGAGTTTCAACTCTAAAATAGCACATTGGAGATCTAAATTTGAACAATCAGCAGCATTCTCCATAAAGTCTACTCATCTATGGGACAAACCTCCAACTAAACTCAGATTAATTACAGGTATTAAATCTTTCACAGTAAAAGCAACTATGAGCTCAATTATGCAAATTTCATAATTGTGCAGACATCCTTTTTTTTCTTTCTTTCTTTCTTTCCCCCCCTTTTTTTTTTTTTGCATTTTTTTTTACCTTTTAGGCCATGAATGTATATATATTTATTTTTTATCTATAACCTTTTTTGTTTGTTTGTTTGTTTTCCAGTCCACCTTTTTGTACTTTTTTTAATGTGTATTTTTCTTTTTAATGTGCCCCATAAATAAATTTAAGTTTGAGAATTTTAGGAGCCATATCTTAATTAATTTTCCCTTAATATTATATTTCTTTATCTTTTTCCTAGTTAATGTGCACTTATTGTAGTTTTCTATCTGTAGGGTTTTGTGATTTTATACAATTGAAAAAAAAAATTGTATTGTGAATGTAAGACCTGGAAATTAGCTACAGCTTTAAGTAGCAATTCAATTTCATGTCACCACTGGAACTATGTTAAACTACATCGATCCTATTTAATAAAATAATAATAATAATTAAAAAAAAATATATGAACATACAGGCTTTTGTGCAGTTAATTATCTGACCACAAGAGGGCATACATGGATTAAATATATTTTTAATACCTCAAACCTCTCTTTTGTAAATGCATGACTTATAGTTAATATTTTTGTATAGCCTCATTATTATTATAACATCTATAAAACAACTGGAAAACTAAATGGTAGTCAGATTTGTCCATATAGACAAGCACATACGCAAAACATAGATACACCTTAATTACTTAATTAAAATGATTGTATATTATTGTTCTGGGTAAAGATTACAGTAACAAACATTGTCCGACCCTGTGTGGCTGCCTCTATAAACAGAGCCTGTGACAAAGATGTTCAAAATAAAGATTCAGTTCAATTCAATTCAATATCAAGATGATGAATACAGTGAGTCTGAGGTCTCCACCTCACCCAGGGGTCAGGAGGCTTTTTGTGGTAGTGAAGATCAACTTTATTACAGCAATAAAAACCCAGAGTGCTCTCTGTAATGGAGAGTTAAATGATTAGGAGTCAGAGGAGGACCTTGCCTTTAACTGCTGCCACAGCTCCAATTAACGTTAACGAGAGAACGGCACATTGTTGCCAAATGCACCATCGCTGTTGAGTGCATTAGTGTAAAAACCTTTTTTGTTCTGGAGCCTAACATTTTTAAAATGATAATTCAATCATTTATATTTTGTAGGCTTCATTTTGTTAATTCAGTGTGTGGAATATTATGTTAACTAATCAACCATAATGCTTTAAAGGTCTTATCCTATATGCACCTTTCATTTTTGTGATTTGCAGACGTTAATGGTCTCAGACACCACGATGTCTCTTGTTTGTCCATCCATGCTTAATGTGTTACCAGACTTTCAAATAAAGAAAAAAATGTGACAAATAAATATCAGCTAAGCTTAAACTAAGTGAATTACTCTTTTATTCAACAATCTCTCATTAAAGTTATTTGCAATCAGTTTAAAATTCACTTTATGCTACACAAGAAAGCTACACTTTAATGTTGTCTGAAAGCATTCCACATATAGTTCAATACATCATGAAAAAAAACCCAGTTTTATTCCTTTTATTATAGCTACAGAATAGCTAAGTGACTAGTGGCTGTTGGTTGATAATGACTGCTGTAGGGACAAATAGGTTCTTATCATTTGTCTTACAAACCAGCCTAAAAATGGATAAAAAGAAAAAAGCCAATTTATTAAAAATCATTCTGTGTTATTATTGTTATTATTGATGCAGTGTATTTCTTCCCCCTTCTGGAGGCTGTAACTTAACCCTGCTAACCACCTGCCCAGGGCTAAAAGTGACCTTTGTTGCCTTCCTTCTTCACAAGAAAGGAACAATAGAAACTTCGACTGTGTTTCATGGAAGCTGATTCTTTGGAACATGCTCAGTAAGAAAAATGGTTATAGTCTTGCTGATTCAGTTCAGTTGCTCAATGCGGCAGAAAAGACTTCTGGTGCCTGGTGATCAAAGATCAATCAGACATGTTTGTTCTACCAGTTCTTCAAAGCAAGTCTTTTTCCATTTTTTTAAAGAATAAATCAATTTAATGTCTTTGCAGCTGAACTGAGTTGTAATGATTCAGTAATTTTGCCTTATATTGTAAAGCTGTGTACCTAACAATGAATAACATGTGTTACAAAGAGGAGAACTTTCCAATATGAAGTGAAACAAAGAAAGTTTTTTTTTCGATTACACTTTTGTAATTAAATGGATGTATTAATCGATACATATCCAAAATACAAAAAGAAATTGTTTGGGACATACAGAAAAGACATATGACATTAGTCACAACACAAAAAAGGCAAGATCTGTAATATTTGTATCATATTTTATTTCTTTAAATTTTAAAGGAACTCTATGAGAAACCATCAAATTACATCTTTGCTTATTCTTGCACCAATAAACTAATAATCGAGTCCTGGCAGTTGTATTAATTCAAACCTTTGTTATAGGGTTTTCACTGAAACACTGCCAGTCATCATGTTTTGACATTGTGTAATGAGATTGAAAATTTCAAGTACAAACTCAGCAGCGAGAGAGCTGATGACACACTTGTTCATTTCCATTTCACTTTAATCTCTATTACTGGCGATTCAAATGGGCCCATACGAGCACTCATTTTCTTACAAAGCACTTAACCTCTGACAAACTGCTGAAGTTCTTTTGGCCACAGAACTTCTTTGTCCGAACTCTTTAGAGAAAGTGAAGAAGCGGGGAAGTCAGAGAGGAGAAACAATGGGAAGCAGGCCAGAGAAGGTGAACCACTGACCTATTTTGAATTGATAATTAAGGGTAATAATGGCTAATAAGCTGTAATAATTTGGGCCAATAAAGAAAGTTGGCAGATTGATGATGATGATATGAGCTGCGTCAGATGACCTTGCTCTGACGACAGAACAGAGACAATACACTTCAACCACGGGGGTGGATTAAATTTGACCCTGGATCAGTGAATCATCGGGTAATTATTAAGGAGAAAGAGGAGTGGTGGGTTGTAGAGGCTGAATGATGGAGATATGGCTGGGGGATGACGTAGAAACTGTTTTTGATAAAAGAAAAAAACCCAAAGATTCTCTTTGGGTACATCACACCCAACATAATAGAATGACAAAGAAGAATGATGGAGGACTCTGGTGCAGAGTAGTGACGATGGAAAAAAAAGAGAGACAGTAAAAGAGACAAGTTGGAGAGGGAATGCAATACATTACAGAGAAAGGAGAAGAGTTATAGTAATGTGCAGCGGTCCAGAGTGACCTGTCGTTAGGACTATTTCCCCTGACAGCTTCTCTCTGTCTCCAGGCCTGATGCCAGTATGCTAATTCCCCTCAGATGGTCTTTTCATTGGTTCACGCTGACTCCTGTCGACACGTGCCAGATGACTGTCCCCTTGTCCCCCTATTAAACACCACAGCAATGAATATGGCAAGCCGATCGTTTGATTAAGATAAGAGCAGAAAAAATCCGTATGCCAGCTGCCTGATTGCAGTGAATCACATACACTGTTATACTGAGTTATCACACGGACCACAGCTATACAGTACAGTCAATGTAGTAAACTTAACAAAAAACTACTTCAGAGAACAGATCGTTTGCTCATTCTATTAAAGTAATACATAAAAAGACTTAATAGTAAATTATATAATCTTGTTGTCATACAAGGGAAAGTGACATTAAAAAATAAAATAAAATTTCTCAAATAGAAAATTATAAAGATTTAATTATGGTTTTATTCATGGCCCCTATTGATTCACTCACAGTTTACTCACAGTTAAGTTAATTACAAGAATTATGAATCAATCAATTAAGACTGAATCAAATTAAGCATGATCAATTACACCTGACATAATTCCTCGTGCTTTAAGAAGAGCTCTCTGGGTTGTTAGATGCTGACAGATCAGATCTACTTTTTTATGAATCCAAATTTTATATTTGTTAATGCAAAAGACAAGTTTAGCAGCTTCAGTGTAATTATGAAATTAATAACTTCATTTAGTCATCCATAAGGAACTCCTTTGCAATTTACTTTACTTCAGTATATTTAATTTGAATATATTTTAATAAACGGTATGATGTGTTTACAAATGTATTACTCTGTGTGGAAATCTCATTTTTCTTATCACTGGTATGTTTCCTTTCTTGCAAGTGTTGAATATTATTTCATGTAGTGTCTATATGCTGACGAACATGTCTCACCCTACAGCAGTTGGAATATGCTCCAGCCTCCCTCCCGACCCTGAATTGGATAAGCTGGTATGACGACCAGTTGAACCTTGGTGATCATGATATTTGATAATCTTCTCTCCTGTGACAAAGCCTATGTGTTCACTCTCACAACACAAATCAGAAATCAGTTTCGGGGAGGAAATAAGAGATACGATGAGATGCCACGCAATGAGTTTGTTTCAGGTGAAAGTCTTTTCCTTCTCTTTTGTAACAGTATTTAATCTTTTCTGTAATGAAAGAGTTAAAACTTCACTTTGTAGTCTTTCTTGTGAAGATTGCAAGTGTGTGTGTGTGTGTGTGTGTGTCTGTGTGTGTGTGTGTGTGAGTGCTCTGTGCAGCCAGATTGATCTGTATGCGTATGTTAGTAGTGCAATAAATGCCTCCAAAGACTCCTTGTACATTCACATTGTTGTACCCCTATCTTTCAGTGGCATATACAGAATATATGTAATCCATATATTTTACCATTACCAATTTATTTACAAAGCACTTTAAAAAAACACAAATTGGACAAAGTGTTATAGAAGGCACAAAACACCACACAACAAATCAGCAACAACAACAACAGTATTGATAATAAATAGAAAGTAAGAGCACACCAACCTCACTTTGAGTTAGAATAAAGATGAGTTTACCAGCATGTCTTAAAAAAGAGGCAATGAGGAGGCCATCCTAACATGGGCAGAGAGATCATTCCACAGTTTGGGAACGATAGCGGGAAAGGCTCGGTTGCCAATGGTTTTCAGTCGGGTTTTAGGGAATGCCAGGAGCAGCTGATTCATTTTCAGATACAGCTCTCTTAAGATTGCATCAGAAGTCATAATATTACCACTGACAAGTTCAGTGTACATCTCTCATAGCCTTTCTTTCGTTCTTTCTTTCTTTCTTGTTTCCATTTACCGTCAGGTAAAAGTGTAGTAAGAAAACGTAGCAGGCTTGAGACAATTTTTCCCCCATCATTGAAGCCCATTTCTGCAAACTCCGAAACAAATCACTGAATTTTAACATTTAATAATAACATCTTCATGACATTTAAGTGATTTCCTATCTCTGTGATTAAAAAGACCTTTTTAACAAGGAGTTTGCTGTAATGTATTTTCATACCTCCATCTATAGTTAGAATGGCTCTGCTGATGTTTTTAATGGTCAGTCAAGCTGTGGATGAACAATGAATCCTTGTATGACAATTATAGGTTTAAAGAAATTGGAGCAAATTTCTAAATCATCTGATGTTCTGATATATTGAATAAAAGACTGCTGTCTGGAACAAAGAATAATATTTAAGGTTTGCGCGTGTGCCAGTGTGCATGAGTAAGAAATAGCACATCAGATCAGATGAATTAAGCTGCTCATCATGATGGCCTGTCCTCACTGATCATTAGGAAAAATGCATGTAGAATTTGTCACCCTGGCCCCTATCAAGTGCGGGTAATTACCACTAATGCATCATCTTCTATTCAAGATCGCAACGTTATGTTTCAGAGGGTTGACTGTGAACCACCTCTGACCTAAATGTTTTATTCATTCACAGGACTCATTTTATTCTTTTACACTCACATTTCACACGTCGAACCATTTGTCCCGAGTTAAGAGTTGGCCCATATTAATTCCAGGTATGTTTTTATCAGTGCTAAAATTAATTCATGTAGCGTCGTACTGTGTCGTTCAAATTAAATCAAATTCCAAAAAAAATAATAAAAATATACAGGGTATGAATATGGTCTTTGTCGTAAGTGATCAGTATTTTAAGACATATTTATAAGTTGTTTTCCTTCTTTAATTGCCTTTTATGCCTTTTATTTATGCCTCAGCTTTTGGGAATGGCTGTGTTACACTGGAGCGTGCACCTGTGCTGATTTAAGTGTCTAAAGAGAAAAAAGCTCCAGGTTTCAGCTCTTCCATATGTAGTTTTATTTGCAGAAGAGTCGTTAATTACAATTTTTCTATGCTTTTATAATTAGTTTATGTTTTTCCAATTGAAGTAAGTGGATTTGCACACAGCAGACAAATTTCTTTAATGCTCTCGGGAAACAGGAGACTCAGTGGTTATTACATTTTCATTTTGGAGAAAGAGGTAAACCATATTAATTTTTAAAATTTATTTAATGAAATTACTCTGCAGTTTATTGACATTAAGCATCAGGTTCAAATTTATATCTGCTAAACCATCACAGCAGAGTGGAGAGATACTTGCAGTGCACTTGCTTCTTTTGAGAAAACTAAGAAAGTCTATCAAAAATATGTTTTTTATTACCATATAAAACAAAAACACACAGCCAGAACAGATTTTTGTTTGTAATCTAAATTATAACCGGTATACATACTCAGCTGACATCCAAAGCATTTTGTTTCTCTATTTTACTACCTGCTCTTGAGGCTGAAAATCATTTAACATATTCTTTTAAATGCTTTGACACAACCAGCACAGTTCCTACTTATAAGACCGAACAACAAAAATACCACCTATTACCCCTCCACATAAACACATGTGCACATTAGGGGAGCTCATGTGATATTATGATTCCAGAGGCATCCAACTCCGGTGTTGTGAAGACAGAGGATCATGGAGGGTAGTAATGGCTGCATTATTACTCCTCTTATTGTGTCTTAATTAGTGGCATTTAATTATGCACTAATGCAGTGAGGACTATTAAAGACATTGAGGCCTGCTGATCAGGGAATTAAAGCAACACACATACACACACCCACACACCCACACACATACACACACACCTACAGGCACAGGCACACTTTTCACACAGACAGTTTGGGTGTGCTGTAGAAATCTCAGTTCCCTTTAACTAGAAATTACAGACACCCTGCAGAGAAAGTGTGTATGTGTGTGTGTAGATGGAACAGAAAGTAAAGAGGAGGTGGCATGATAGAAAAAACTAAAGAGAAATGCTAAAGAAATAAAATAAAATAAATAAAAGTCAGGCATAACACAACAAAATGATGGTGATAAAATAACAATAAATAAAAAGGATTGAATGAGAAAGGAAAAGATAAGGGTCATCACTATTAGGGAGATTCTGCTCGTTAGCAATGACACCCGAATAGGTTTTAATTTTTTACTCCCACGCCTCTCCTCCACTGGTGCATCTCAATTATTTGTTCAGAGGCTGGTGTGACAATAGTGTCGGCTGTGAGAGCCTTTGGGATGCTAAACAGGGGATAGGAGGTTAAATATAAGTCATTTTTAGTGGGCTGAACCTGGGGCTTTGTGCTGCCGTTGAGGAGAAGCTTCAAAGCTTGACTTAAACAGAGCAAACAAAAGAGCAAACTTGATCCTGCTTTTGAAGTTGTGGAGCTGCTGTCCAAAATGTTGGCTGCTCATATCCATCTTTTGGAAGATCATACACACACTTGAACACAGCGTGCATCAGCACATGTACACATGCTCAAATGTGGACAATTGCGTGCACTTAAGTATGAATTATGGAAGTTTTTTTTTTTTTTTTGCTATCTTTGTTCTTAAATAGAATAATAAGTATTCTTAAAATTATCCTCTTAAAATATAACAGTTACACCATGTAATATGATATTCAGCTCTGTTTTTGAACTGGATGTTCAAAGAGGGTTTAGATCTTCCTTGGATGACTCCAGAGTGAAGAAAAGTAAAAAATTACTTTTATGTCATCGTATGTTGGTTCAGTGAAAAATATTAACTCTCACAGTTCGTACTCCATATCTCATAGTTAGAGCCAAATATATATTTAATATTATTTCTGTAATCAGTTGTAATCAATAATTGAAAATAATATTTTTAAAGAAAAACAGCTGGAATATAAATTAATTATTCTGACCATTTATTATGCATTAAACAGAACTACAGGTGGCATGTGAAGTGATCTTTTTGTTATTACTTCTTGTTGTAGAGTATCAAAATATTTAATAAGGGTAGAGACGTATTTCTTTATTTACACATCTGAGGAATTGATAGATAAAAGTCGGGACCTGAATGTCTGTTTCCACTGATGTAAAAGAATGTCCGAGTCTATTGGAATTTTTTTCCTCAGCTTTTCAAACACAGTCGTCCCTGAAAGGATGTGCAAATGTAAACAGTTATTTAAATAACTACAACACGGAGGATTTGGTTTTAAGTTCTTTATAAATATCTTCAGATAAATAGTGTTATAATACAAGCATAACATTTTTAATGCACTGCTAGAGAATACACAAAAAAGTGCAACAGGCCTAATTAAAAATTACGAAGGTCTACTTGTCTTTAGCCGGTAGGCCTGCCAATGATTGAAGTAAAATAAGTAGAATAACAGCAAACATCAAAAAACAGAGCAGTTGATTTGCATTTGAAATCATTTCGGACTGTTTTTCTCCTAAATCAAAGCTTTCTTTGGGATTAGCATCTCTACCAGTCTGATTGTATTTATCAGTGCCACATTACAGTATGTGGTAAATGCCCTCACAAATTGTGCAAATAAATCATGATTTCAATCAACATGAGTCTAATGAAAAATCCATTACACAGCACAATGTTAAACTTAATTTTACAACGCTCTTACAGCTGCACGTAATTTATTTGTCGTCTCTGATAAGTCTTATTTCGGGTAATCTCAATGTCTTTCTCGCTTTATTTTTTTTTCTTTTCTTTCAAAAATAGCCTGCAATTTACCCGGTTAGGACAGCAGGAGGGCCGGGTGTAGAGGGTTCCCTTTTCCCTCTAGCAGATCACTTTTCTCCATCAGTGAGGACGGTGAGCAGATCTGGGCCGGGCCGGACTGCAGACCCGTCAAACCCGGCACGGGGCCCAGGGACGGGGTGGGTTTTATTGGCACTGGAACGGCTGGCAGGGTTTGCCCGTTGGCGTTGTGGTACAGGCCCTTGGCTGACACGCTGAATGGTGCGTACTCGGATGATGCTGGCACGGATACGCCACCCATAGACTCTGAGAGCATGCCGACGTGCGGCCACATAGAATTGACCATGCTGCTGAGCTGAGGGGGCACCGGGTAACCCAGATGGTGCATAACCGAGGTAAGGGGAAGCCCACTGGCCATCACACCCTTGTAGTCCCTTCCTATAATGTTCTCTATGGCAAATGGGTGTTTAAACCCACCAGGCTGTGCGCAAGTGATGCCCCCGTAACCCTGAAAGTGAGGAAGGCGACCCACGTTTGGAGGGGCGGCTGAGTGGTCGTGGTGGCTGGATGCAGTGCCCAACTTGCTGCCAGGGTGATGGTGGTGATGGTGGAAATAGTGCATCATGGGGGAACTCTTGCAGGTCATATGCTCGGCACGCAGCACCTTGAAGCGCTTCCGTCTCCTCAGGAAGCTGCCGTTCTCAAACATGTCACCGCAGTCCGGATGAAGAGCCCAGAAGCTGCCTTTCCCCGGCTGATCAGGCCGACGGGGTATCTTGATGAAGCAGTCGTTAAATGAGAGGTTGTGTCGCAGGGAATTCTGCCATCTCTGGGTATTCTCTCGATAATATGGAAAGCGATCCATGATGAACTTATAAATGTCACTCAGAGGCAGCATCTTTTCAGCCGAGTTCTGAATAGCCATCGCTGTGAGTGATATGTAGGAGTACGGAGGCTTCTGGTCGCTGTAAGAGTTTTTCCCTGGACGAGGCATAGCTGGTTACTCTTTTCTTGAAGTTTAAATTCTTGAACAAAAATGCTTTTTAAGTTTTTTTTAACGTTTTTTTGTTTTTGTTTTACGAGTTCACTTGCCAGTCTTCATATCAGTCTCCATCTGACTGATCTGCTCCAAAACTTTGAGCCATCAGATTATATTACCTGCTTTATCGATTAATAGTGAAACCCAAAGGCCCGCCGCTCAGGTAAGATCCTCGAGAGTCTCTCACGTCCGTAAATAAGTTGGTTTTGTCCGTGTCTTCGTCAAATTATGCTTTTGAAGTCGTGCGTAAATGTCAAATTTCCGTGCGTAAAAGTTGAGAAGTCCTCCGAGTTGCTCTTGTTTCCGCGGCGGCTGAATGATGATATGAGAGGCCGGTTTGCTTTGCTGTCTGTGTGTGATGTGGCTCCTCTCCTCTTGTGCGACGCTCACACTCAATGAGCGCCGTTTTTGTAAGACCCCCGCAGGTCGCCAGCTCTATTATCTATTATCCAGACACTCAGGGGACACGTCATGAGAGAGGCAGAGGCTGTGTGTGTGTGTGGTGTGTGTGTGTGTGTGTGTGTGTGTGTGTTCGTTTGTGTGTGTGTGTGTGTGTGTGGCGTGAGGTGGGGGGGGTATAAACATGAGAGGATGTGCGTTCAGCACATGCCTTTGCGTCTAATTTGCTGTTTACCAATCAAAGACTCCCACGTAAAGTACACGAGGACAGAATTGACACTTTTGGACCGATTTTAACATCTAATCTTTGTTTATAGTGGCGAATCTCCTGAAATGTCTTGGAGCAAGACAACAAAATCACCAAAGGTTTTGTGGCATTTTCTCTGCGAATAAACTTGACCTTTGACCTCTCCTGCAATTTTTTAAACAGCACCAGAAGTCATGTAATGTTATAGTATTAAAGTGTTCAGTTGCTTCACATATAAAGACTGCCTTGTCATCTGTGTGTCTGCGGTGAAAGAACTGTGACGGAGAGCGTGGATTTGCGTTGAAATCTCCCCCATTCGAGTCGAGGAAACAAATAGTAAAGAATAGAATATATAAATACAGCATCTTTGTTAAATTTGCTCGATGGCACTTTCAGACTTTGCCAACAATAAATCATGTCTTCCTTTGCGCACAATCATCAGTGCGCTTCTCTTCTGCTCTCAATTACACCAGCTCGTTCGCACAGAAACACACAAAAACACACTGAGAGAGAGAGAGAGAGAGAGAGAAAGAGAGAGAGAGAGAGAGAGAGAGGCGCTGTTGTTGATTAATTGCTGAGAGGGGAGTCCGGCGGCTGTCTGTCTGTTCAAACACTCTCTGGTGAATCCTACAAGGATGTAAACAAACTTCATCCCCTGCTCTGAATTCTGTTCAGCGGAGAACCGCAAAAAGCCCCCCTCCCTCCTCGTAGTTTTTTCTCCTCTGGCCAGGTGTCATGACTGGGTCCTTGACGGCTCCTGTCTTCCGCGGTGCCCCGGTGGGCCCTCGAATACATTACAATAATTAAGCCTTCCGTGATTTAGCCTCCTAAGAGAGAAGTCCAACAATGTAATTAAGGGCAAGCTCGCTGTATTAGGTATGAATATTCAAAACTGTGTCAATTAATTAGCCGGTGTATCACTCCCGTTATGTCCCGGTCCTTCAAGCCCACTCAAAAGGTCAACCGTGTCAACGGAGAGCATATTTTAAAGACATTATGTAATTGCAAAGAAAATGACTTTTTAGTGCCACTTTGC
Source organism: Haplochromis burtoni (assembly GCF_018398535.1). NCBI lineage: Eukaryota > Metazoa > Chordata > Actinopteri > Cichliformes > Cichlidae > Haplochromis > Haplochromis burtoni. The sequence goes on from NW_024582379.1 coordinate 2,626,307, forward strand.
TTGACGAGGAGGGAACATTTTAAAAGACAGTTGATGCTGCGCTTGTGTTTTTTTGTTTTCTCCGAATAACTATTTTCCCTGCGCCTGAAAAATGAGATTTGAAACACCGAGGCCCTCCGAGGCCAGGGCGGGTAAAAGCATCCTCTTAAAACGCCCGGGAAAGATCAATATTAAATCTGTTTTCACAAAGGGGGCCGTTAAATAGACACCGTAGCTGATCTGCATAACAAAATTAATTAGGTAGTCTACGGCAGCGTTCGCTTGCACCCAACTCCTGGACAAATAACTAGTTGTAAAGCACACCTTCTGGGCATATGGAACATATGCTGGAATTATCCTTAATTGACTAATTACATAAATTACTCATTAAGTTTACAGCACATCAATTATAAAAGATGTATCAATTAATTTTGCATAAATTACAAGCGGCACGCTGCACGAAGAGGGCGGCGGAGGGAATGAGGGTCGCCAGGAGGGGGTCCTCTCTAAGGTGGAGAGACATGTGTGTGTTCGTGCGTGCGCGCAAGTGGGCGCGCGTGTGAATGACGGTCGTCTGTTTGTTTCCAGTCTCTAATAATTATTTGTTCAGCTTAAGGGCAAAGATATTCTTTCTCTGTCTCCCATTCGCAAAGGGAAAGTGTGGGGGTAATGGCAATTATACTAATAATAATAATCTTAAAGACCTCTCTCCAAGTCATAAGGGGCGCATCGTCGCGGAGAGAGCCATTAAAATCAATTAGCGCGGCCTATTGTTTTCAATGGAAAATTAAGCCGGTTTAGGACTGTAGTGCAGACGCTGTAAGGCTCACTTGCGTGATGGGGAATTATTTAGTGGCAAAATACGACAGATCTTACAATTTGCCCATAAAAGAGTGAGCCAGGGGAGCATTAATGGATCACAGCTAGGATGGTCCGCCTGTTGCCTTCCTGTTGGCCTTCAAGAATCTTTCAGTCACCTCAGGTAAAACTGTCTTGAGTTCCCGTTTCACAGAAACTGATTAGGTGCAAAGAACCAGAATTCTTCCCCGAAATCTCGTCGTGAAACTTCGACCACACAGCGACAGGATAAAAACTGTCACAGCAATTAAAAGCAAACGTTTTAGTCTAAAAGCTTTGTAATCGGTCATTTACTTTCCCCAAACATATGCGTGCTTTCACTTTGTAGAGTCTACAAACTAAATACCGAATTTGCAGCATCTTTTTGAGTATGAGCCAGCATCAAGTGGTGCTGTCTGTCATAATGTCACACTGGAAATGTTGCAGAAATCCAAATCAGGACTTGCAGTAATGCTTTTTTCAGTGTTCAGTGTTTGTGACGCTCTTATTATGAAATTGAGATATAAAGTGTAGAAAAATGAGACAATTTTAACAAAACAAAATCATAATCTTTAAATTCATTTCATTGAAGGGGCCCAAACATTGCAGCAGCAAACTGGTTTTGATTCCATGGGGTCACCTTGTTTTCAGGATGGATTTAATTACTTTGCACATCATAAATAAACAAGTGAATAAACCTGGAATGAACCTGTGTTATGATGAGCATATGCAAATGTATCCTCTTTGCTGTTGATATAGAAAACCTGCAAAATAATTTCTGGCAGTCGTTAGGCATTCTTTGAAGGAATATTCTAAAATGTTCCTGCAAATACAGATGGCAGTTACAGGCTAGAGCAGGACAGTGACAATATATTGCTCAGGTGTAGTCTGTGCCTGCTCACGCTTCTCTGTTATTGTGAAAGTTACTGTAATTCCTTGGACATTCCCAGACACAGGAACACACTAAATCTACCATTACAGCTTGTTCACAATGAAGGGGGTAACGTTATGTATATGTAAATGTAAAAAAATATATAAAGAAAATCTATTTCCACTGACAATATAGCAACAGGGGAAACTCGATATTTAAGGCTTTTGGTGACCTTTTGCACCTTACCCTTCATTGTATTTCACATATCCACCTTGTTAGAGTGTCTTACTAATTTTGAGTGACTTCATGTAGAAAAGCCTTGAAGGGAAGTAACCCTTCCCATATTGTTTGAAATATATATATATATATATATATATATAGAGAGAGAGACAGACAGAGAGAGAGATAGACAGAGACAGACAGACAGACAGATAGATAGATAGATAGATAGATAGATAGATAGATAGATAGATAGATAGACATTAACAAACTGTCTATCACTTTTTGTTTCTCAGGAAACAATAACTTTTTTTTGAACTGATTAGATCTGGTCTGAATATTGTAAGAGCCCTCTTGGCTTTCTGCAGGGACAGTGCTCTAACAGAGCTCGCATTTAGAGCAGAGTATTACTGCTTTCACCACAAATGGAGAAGCAAGATGCTCACAGTAGTGCTCATAGTGCCTGCTGCATTAATACAGTTAGGCAACCATGGATTCCAATAAATGTGGTATTTGAGCTAAAAGCCATGTGAAAAAGACACTCTCTCTTTCTCTCTCTCTCTTTCTCTCTCACACACACACACACACACACACACACACACACACACACACACACACACACACACACACACACACACACACACACATTTGTGCATTATATGGGGGATTGTCTCTAATGTAGTGATACACCAGCCAGTTTGCTTTTTGTCCCTTAATGGCCTGTTATAAGAAAATAACCACAGTCCATGCTGATTTATTTGGTTATCATTCCATTTTCGTTACTCTTATCACAAACAAGATTTGGCATTGGTACAGTATAGCATGAGTTTTCAGTTGTTTTTCACGAACTGGCAAATGAAGCCAAAGCTCGATAAGTAAAAAAGTATCAAGGATGTTAATTGACGTGACCCTTTATTACTTTTACTTTATAATTAATCTGAGTGTAGTCGACTTATCAGAAACCAAATGGGCGGGGGGGGGGGGGGGGTTAAAGAGTTAAACCCAGTGGCACAATGAACCAATGATAAACGACCTCTTTTAAATATTAAAGTTTCAGGATTGGCTGACTTCCTATGTGTGTGTGTGTGTTACTGTTCCTCACAGGGACATCTTTCAGGTTAATTAAAGTGCTTCCTGTGAAAGCACGCCCGTACCAGAAAGGTACTGCGGTGCTCTTTGGCTGTGGTTGTTATCATATTGCGGCATTTTTCCTCCCCTGTGCACCACAAGTGTGAATATCCTCAAATTAAGAATAGAGCCAAACCAGCAGCGTGCTGTAACGTAAAGCTGGAGCGCTAGGCTGCACTCATCACTCACTAAATTCAGTATGGTCTCATCTGAGGCTGTATGGGATAGGATAGGGATGTGTTAATGTGCACGGGGAGGAGGGGTTGAGCGGGGGAGAAGGACGAAGGGCGGGGAGGGGGGCTCCTACCACCGCAGGGTGCGCGGCTGAATCACCGAGCGCGCCTCCGTCGGATCTTCTCTTCCTACCGTCACACCCACTGCTCGGTGTTGTGGGTTCGCCCCGTTGAGAAGGGGAGGACCGACGTCTCTCGCGGCAGCAGCGAGTGCTGCAGTGCGAGCGCAGCGGGGGACTCGGAAGCGAGGAGAGAGGGGGGAGAAAAAACACAAGCCCACATCAGCCGCCTTATTGCCGAAACTTGGTCTATGGAGAGATCTGCAACAGCGCCGTAGCGACGCAGGCCGACATGGAAGAGTATTTGCGGAGGGTCCAGAGCAGACTCGGGGTGAGTTAAGAGCCTTCAGCGGCGTTAACACCAGGTTGCGGGTATAATGAATGAGACCATGACGGGAAAGCTGCTACTGCTGTGCTACAGGCTGCGTTCCTGTTGCTGGAAAAGCGCACGGCAAACGCCTCTCACGTCCCCTCGGTCTTCCCGCCCCCCATGCCCACCCCCCAAAGCACCTGTAGATCGCCAGTATGACAGCACAAAAGGAAAAGAACGGCGTGTTTGGTCCAATACAATAAGCACGTTGTGTTTACAGGAACACCAGTGTGTGAATTTGAATGAGGAGATTTCTAATGAGGGGAAGGCGTGACATCAACAAGTTTAGCCGGAGGCTGTCCTTCCCTGCTATCTGGCTGCTCTGCAGATACTGACTCATAATTTGCATTTGATCCAGAGCTGAATATCTCTTCGCACACTGTCAAAAAAGCCTCATGCAAATACTAAACAGCTTAATTTATACGGATCAAATGAACGTAGAGCATCTGTGAAGCATTATGTTGCGTTCAGGGGCACATCCAGCCTATGTTGTAGCAGATATGTGGTCTACATGCCTTGAGTTCATGGAGGACCCTAAAACTGCTTTTTGGGCATGTGCTTGAGAGACCCTAGTGTCTGTATGTGTGTGTCGCCATCCCCCTTTACACACAAACACACTAAACAAAAAGGGTATTCATTTCCTGTTAATACTGTCTCTGTCGTATTTGGGACATCATATTTTGGCAAGGCTTAGCATCATTTGTTTACAATGTCCAAGAAGGGGATGATCAGAAATATCTGTCTGTGTCAGATGCTCTACTGTACACCATGTACTGAAATATGACTTTAATAGTTTTAGTTTTGCTATGTTGCTCCTTATTTTCTTTGGAGGAGAAGGAAAACACCCACCACACAGTCTGAGAGGACTTGATTGGCGTTCACACATGAGCACATACTAAACCAAAACAGAGCAGTTTTTTTTAGTCTTAAAGTTAATATTTTTTCTTCTCACAACCCTCTCTTAAACATCCTATACATTGAGAAATCAGCCTCACATCATGGCCCATTTAGTAGCTGCCCTCAAGCATATTTTTCATCAGCAGATAAAGGCTGTGTGTGTGTGTGTGTGTGTGTGTGTGTGTGCGTGTGTGTGTCTTAAGGAGTAGTGTAACAGGGTAATGTACATAATTGCCTGAGCTTGCTGATGCACGTCAAAGCTGAGATAAATATTTCAGAGAAAAATCTCTGTCTTGATATTGCCCGGTTATTACAGTAATTGCATATAGGTGTCTGCGATAGGCCGTAATAAAATGATATGAACAAAGTGATTTCTAGTTAAGGGAATACCAGGGAAAATATGTTGTTATGGACACCGATTGTTGTTGTAACCCAACATGCAGGGTTGCAGCATTTCTTACCCACCGTACAATACTTACAATAATTAATATACTTACAATACAATATTTCACTTATCTGTGTAAACGGCTGTCTGTCAGCACAATGCAAACCTGTCTGGGATTAAATTTTTAGGCGAGTTTAAGACCTTTTATCTGGGGAGAAGAAAAGCTCAAAGAGGCAAATCTGCAGATCAGAGCACAGCAAGGTAATTGAGTGATAAGAGGGGACGACTGATGAGTGTCATGTCAGATCCAGATAAGGTGTAACGCATGTCACGATTAACGGCCATTCCTCAGTTCTCTCTCGCACACAAATGCACACACACGTACAAATTGTGTGCGAGGGCACTTTATCCCTCTCTCTCTCGTAGCTCTCTAATGTAAACTTTGATGATTCACTCTTTTGCTGACCACGCTCTCGTCTCTGTCATTCTCCTCATCCCGCTTTCTCTCCACTCTCTGCATGGCTATGGTCCAGAACAGCAATACCTCTAATTATGTTGGCTCTTAGAACTTACTGAAGCCATCTTTCCTTCTCACTCAGATTTGCTCTGTGTAGCTCCACGGCTCTAACTCCTTCACTCTTACGACATTTGGCATCGAGCTAAAGCGGCATGCTGAGTGTGCTTCGCGCATCTGTCTTTCTCAATCTGTACACTATCACACATGCAACCACAAAAAAACAGAGTCGTAGGACTGCTTTAATTGGCTTTGTTTGCGCCTTCATTCAGAAACAGGTCATTTTAAAACTTTGTATGTTGGGATGTGCTAACATTTGTCATTTTTCTCTCTTTAATTATTTAGAATTATTTAGAGCATCACATAGATTTTGTTGTTGAGACATCTATCTATCTAATTAAATAAACTGCTAGACCTATGTGATGTCAGAAAAATTAATGCGTGATAACACTTTTAAGCATTGGAATGAGGATATATTTGCAAAAAAGCAGATTTTGCTGTGAGCATAGTAGCCTAATGCTCACCAGCGTGTCTGCGTGAATGCAAGGTCCATGCATAAATTGACTTTTCTTATTCATTGCAACTCAGGCTGCCTTTTGCAGTGTTTTATTGAGCATATACATTGTTTGGTGGCGAAGATGATACAATTAATCGGTCATCACTACAGGGGCCTTTCTGTGTGGAGTTTGCATGTCCTTGTTGTGCTTTGAGGCTTCTCTCCAGGTACTCCGGCTTCCTCCCACAGTGTAAAAGCACACTTGTCAGGTTAACAGGTGATTAGGTGTGAATTTGAGTGTGACTGTCTCTCTGTGTTACTCGTGTGATGGAGTGGTGACCTGAACAGAGTGTACTGATGTCTTGCCCAATGACAGCTGGGATAAACTCTGTGATTCTCACTTAGATAAGCCAATGGACGGATGGATGAGAGACCACAGCTTCAGTCAAAAATGAGTAACTTTTAAGGTTATATAGAAACTCCTAATTGAAAATTAGCATTGAAATCCAATATCTCGTGAACTGGAACTTTTTAATTAGGTTTGTGATCTTATTTTCTCTTTATCTAGTGAGCATTTTAATTTGTTACACCAAAATATTTCTGTTATTTTCCTTTTTTTTCCCAGCAGAAATTGTGTGAATTCTGCTGCAATATGTTCCTCAGCTATATGACCAAGATGTCAGGTTGAAATGAAGCATGTGTATGGAAATTTAGGGGTGTACATCATGTAAACATCACTACGGCACATTGGTATGACCTCACACCAGGAAGCAGCTGTTCTCTGTGTGTACTTTTTCTATTATTTCTATATTAAGAGGAAATCATCATAGCGGTTCTGCAGTTTGTTCTACAGACGCACGATTCAGGTGGAAGCTGAGACTCCAATAATGATTAATAGATATTTCTAATTTAGCACAATGAAGAACCGGGTGGTCCAATGATTGCAAAACCACAGGTGTAAATATTTTTAATTATTTTAGGTTGAATTAGGTTGTTTAAGTGTCTCACAACTTTTAGAGAGGGAGTGATTTTTTTTTTTAAATTAATCTATTTCAGTTTTTGCTGAGAGCAAATACAATAATGAATTTTGTAGTTTTTACATTTAATCTTTATTTATTTAAGCAAAAATAAAAAATAAAATCAGAGCAGCTGTTCATGTATTTCACAAAACTGTCCTAAACCTAAACGAGGGGAGAGGATTTGAATATGGCAGCTCAGAAAGGCGAGGAGGAGAGAAAGAGAGCACTCAGATTGAAAGGTATCAGGTGGCCAGTACACATGTGCGCGCACACCAGTCTTCTCCTATTGCAGTCGAACAGACATTGGCCTTTTCTCCTGCTAATGCATCACTTCCTTTTCTCTGGCTATCTACTATTGATTTATTTTGCTGCCCTCCCTGCTATGAAGGAACGGGCAGGAGAGCCCGTCCCCCGTCCTTCTCTGCCTCGCACACATTCTGTACTCTTTCTGCTTCTTATTTTATTTCCTCTTTGTGATACTTCCCCCGTCCGCTTTACCTCTTAAATTGCCCTCCCCGCTGCCCCTCCCCTCTCTGTCTTTCCTGTCACATTTTCTACCTGTTTGGCTTCCATTTTTTCCTTTTCTCCTTTCCTGCACCTCTTCTACACCTCTGACTCACCAACTATATTACAGCTCCTCATTTTGATAAGCCTTTCTTAAACTCCTTGGCCTCCTTCCTCCAGTATAACCAGACTCCTTCCGTTCTTATGATCAGGCAGCCTCAAATCTTTTTTTCTGCGCTCCCTCTGAGCGCTTTGCTCTTTCATTACCTCACCCCTCATTTCATTTATCCCTCTGGCCTGAGTGGCGAGGCCATAAGAACAGAAACAAGACACTGGCTCAATTCCTTATGCACTATTACCAGTGCTTTATGTGTCTAACTATGGCATTTAGCTCCCTTAAATTACCGGACTCCATTATGTATTTGATAAGTCAACAGATTTGCTGAGTGTTTGTAAGGCTTGCAAGATGAAAGCAGGATTACCAGATAAAGTAACAAGTTAACGTGCTTTGAGAGTTTGTTTGTGCTGACCATTTTCTAAAGTCAAGTCAATTTTTTACATTACATTACAAGTACATTTAAAAACAAAACAAGGTTTAACTAAAGTGCTGTACAACTAAAATGGATAAAACAGAGCAGAAATATGCAGCAAAAAAACATAAAACAAACAAGAAACAAAGCAAAAGCGTTGAGTTTTGGGTGAGGTCTTAATTTAAACTTTAAAGTTTAACTGTAACTACAGCAAAGGCCTGGTCTCTTCGGTGCTTTATTCTGCTTCTTGGAACATCCAGAAGCATCTGATCATCTATTAGAAGAATGCATAGTTAAAAGCTCAGAAAAGTAAGAGGGTGTTAATCCATCACAATGTAAGTGTGTTAACTGATTCCAGGACAGCCGTTGACTATCATATAACACAGAGACTGGAAGTCTACTAAAAGGCATGCAGCAGTTTTTAATTATAAAGATCACTATCAGCCTGCTAATGTAAAAGCATAAAAATATAAGAGCAGATGTGTGGAATGGAGGTTAAGTTGGGAGGAGGGTACGGTGGCCTCAAGGTTACTGACCTTTGATAGACTGTCATGCTCCCAGTGACGTTGTTGTAAAGGTACTTGTAGCCCTGCTAGTCCTTTTGGAGTAGGGTGCAGGTGTGTCTTGCACTAGTGGTGATTCAGATTATCTGCACTTAACTGATGTTTAGATAAAATGTTAAAGGCTGGTATAGAAAGAGCACCCAGTGAGGGCGCTCAATGGTTGAGGATGATTTTGTTAAAAAAAGTAAAGGGTGAATAGGCTGTATTGTCTCCTGCTAAATAAGCTAAATAAGAGTGTCGTTTTTCAAATTTTAACAAAAATACATAAATGTCCAGAGATAAGTTCATGAATCATCTGCCGTATTAAGATCTTCTACTAAGAGTCCCAGTCAACAAATGAAGGGGGAAAAATAATTTTCTGCCTTTTTCACCCTGAGATGAATGTTTAATCTCTGTAATGGAGCTGTCATTAGCGTCCACTTAACCTAAATGAGGAGTGTTTGTTCTCATTGTTTGCAGAAATTAATGGAAGTCATCACTTCTCTGATAAACCGTGTTACTCTGAGTTAGAAGTGAAAAAGTTATTCTTGCTAATTTCGACTGATCCTTTGCTCCCATGATGGATTTTGCCAGTAGTGTAGTGCGTATTTACAAGCATTTTCTTTCAAGCATGAGCTAAGCCTTGCAGCACCGTGACTTCATTATTAATGCATCAGGTTGGGCTTCAAAATGCTGCAGTCATCTAACATAATCATGCTGGCTTGATGCTGGTACATTATATACTGTACATCAGCTAGCAGATCAAAGTGCTTCACAGTTCTTTTGTTTGGTTGGGACATAAAGAGACAATAATGTCCTTCCAATCATACTGAAATGAAAGCATACTGATACAATAAATTGGTCGTTTTGTTCTTTTAGGCATCAGAGGGTCCCGTCCATGCTGTTTTAGGTGGACCTGAGCCAGATGTTGACACTGTAGCAGCAACACTGTGCTTAGCTCTACACCTCAGCCAGGTAACTTCAATATCTACCTGTTTGTGTTCATGTGCTTTGTGTTGCACGTTTATATATTACCCTGAAAAATTTTGGAGTCGCCCCTCATTATTTCTATCTTGTTTCCAAGGAGCCAGACTTCCTTGTAACTTCGAAAGTGGTCTTGAGCATTAGTTCTCCAGGACCTCATAGTGACCTATGAATCCTTCAAGCATAAATAAGGCACCTATGTGAATTGTGTCTACGCATAATGGACAACTCAGGAAAGAATTGGTTTTAAATTGAACTTTGTTACTAGCAGCCTGTCGCAAAAACACATACCATGTTCCCATTTATTTAACTGAATCTGTGAAACGTGGTTGGCAGCAACATTGTTTTTAGCTTGACAATGGTCACAAACACACTGCCAGTGCAGTAAAAAAACAAACAAACAAAAAACCTGGATAGAAAAACACACAGTGGAACGCTATCAGTCATGGATTGGCCTCCCCAGAACACAAACCTTCATATTACTGAAGTAGTGGAGCATCATCTGAGACAAAAACAGAACAAAACACAACTTTGAGGACATCCATAGAAGAACTTTGAGTGTCCTTAAAGAAGCTTGGAGAACTATTCGTAAAATTACAAGCAAGCCGACCGAAAAGAGTTCAGGCTATGTTGAGGAACAAACACATATATATCCACAATGTATGTAATTAATTTCCAGCTCCTCCATTTGTGTGCAGCATGCAGTAGGACAATGTTTCTACTGACAGCACATTCAAAAACTAACCACATTTAGTATGCCTTCTACATATCCATTTTGGCATATTGTTGTTTGATTTGTGTTAATGTGTCATGTACAGCTCTAGTTTTTGTGCAAATTTTCTCCTTTGCTTAGTTCACAAAACTCGACCATTGCCCCAAACCTTTCAGACTGCCAATTAAAACTGAGAACTTTGCTATGGCTGTTTCTCTCTCTCCCCCATGTCAAATCATGTTTTCGTGGAATAATTTTCTTTTATGCTTATGAAACCCCCCCCCCCCCAAAAAAAAAAACGCTCTCAGCTTGTATAAGCTGAAACACTACCTTGGTAAAAATGTAACCGATGAGTGGCAGCAGGGCATAAAATGTCCATTTTTCACTTCGACATCAAACAAAATATTGCCTCACTATAGAAACAAGTGCAGTAATTTCCACTATATGCATTCCGCTAACTTGGTGAAATTATGATACCAGACACTTCTTGAAATGCTGCATTCAGATTCTACACTTTTATCCAAACATGATGTACTTTCAACTTCTTTTTGGCTTCATGTGCTTTCTGTGTGTCTTTGGGCATCTGAAGAGAGAATCATCAGGTGGAGTGTGTGTGCCGGTGCTGTGTGGCTGCAGATGTGACACCGTGTTGCCCGAGGAGACGGCGAGGTATCTGAAGAGGGTGAAGCTTTGTGAGAGCTTGCTGCTTTGGAGAGACGATGTAGACCTCATGAGACTACATCGCGCCAAAAGGCTCTCGCTCACACTGCTGAGAAATGGACTGCTAGACAGGTGAATGCAATTCAGATTCAGACCAGCAGAACCAGGTCAGTCTGCAGATCAGTTCAGCTCATATTTAGGAAACTTACGTACATGTGCACGCAACACCACAAATATACACAGGTGCAATGGGCTTTGGCAGCGAAGACCATTTGTTGATGTCTAGATTATTTTGGAAGATCATTTAGGTGTGTGTGTGTGTGTGTGTGTGTGTGTGTGTGTGTGTGTGTGTGTGTGTGTGTGTGTGTTCATCCCACATGACACAAAAAAGAGTGTTGTATTTATGCAAATGAATCATGATCATTGCTCCTACCCCGGCAGCCATCCATATCCCCTTCACCCCCGTCCTCTCTCTCTTCTAGCTCTGAGTGCCGCACTCTGGAGTCCAGCATCCAGCGAGTGGTCTATCATGACGGGCAGCAGGACGCGGGGGATGATGGGGCATTGTCCGCGGTGACGACAGTCACCAAAGAGATTCTTCAAGAGGCAGCAGAGCACATCAGAGCAACGCTGGGGGAGATTCTTGGAGGTGAGAGAAGCACAGGCGCCCTCCCCCCAGGGGGAGTAATGGGGCGATGAAGGAGGACACACACAAATCCCCTGACATGACTCGCTTAACACTCACCAGGAGAGATCGAGAACGAGAAAGATGAAGGGTGGTGAATGTGAGTAAGTAAGAGCTCGGAGAGACACACAGAGTCCCGTAATGTGACTTTTTTTCTGTTTAATTTAGCTTAGTCTGTTTTCCTCTTTTGTCAGGTAGTTGTATTTTCCTCCTAAAGTAACAAAAGTTATCACAACAAATCAACGTGAAATGAAAAAAAGTAGATGAGCAGAGAACAAAAATGTGTGTAAACTACGCCTGTGAACTCTATTAGAGACAAAACTTTCTAGTTTCTGTGTAGGCTAGAGTAAAATATTCTTTGGATGTAATGATATTTTATGCCGTCAATAACAAAATAACTCCATAACTCCCCATAAAACTTTAATTGAGATGCTTTCCGTGCACATGTTGTTAAGCCAGTAAAACAGCCTGCCAAACAGGTACTCCAGACGTCGATGCTAGGCACCTGTGTGGAGGTTAGGTTGCAGAAAGCATCTGATCCTTGTTCAATAATGCTCTACATCAACTTTCACTGAGATCTACAGAGAGACAGACAGAGGAAAAGTGAATTAAGGTGGAGAATGGAGGGAAACGGCAGAGAGAGAGGAGTAAAGTGCAGAGACAGGAAAGAAAGATGAATAGAACAGGAGAATCATGTGCTGTGAGTAGTCCACTGCTCATATTTCTCTGGGAGAGTTCTTTGCGAATTTTAAGGTTCATTGATTCCTACAGGAACTCAGCTCTTTCCCTAAATAACATAAGGTCTTTGAGAAGACAGTTATCATGGAGGTGGGGTCTGGGTATACATCCCAAACAGACAATTCACACTTTAAGGCTGTTTTTACATAACTGGTTGACTGATAAATCAGACTCATTCACTGATATCCCAAAATATGATTTAGAGAGATCACACAGTGGTGCAAGCGGCTTCCAAAAAGCCAAACTTACTTTTTTCATAAGCATAAAAGAAAATTATTGCTTGCACTGATTTCTTTTCTCTTACAAAATGTCTTTCAGTGTCCGCTTGATGAAAAGGAGAAAATAATAGCACAAACACCTAATATTATTTATACACTAACAAAATCATGTCCTAAATATTATTCTTACTGTCTCATTTTATTAGGAGTTAATCATTCTCTGTGTGCTGTGTTGTCTTTGTGATGTACAAACAGTATTAAGTGTAAACCTGCCCAAGCAAGTGCACAACCTTGTAACTAATCATACTGAAATGTAGGAAAACATAAGTGTAAATTGTCAGTAATTATTTACTTTTAGCGATTTATTTTTTCACTCTTAATCCGTGGGGCAACCTACCATTACGCGGATTGTGTATATGAACTTGTGAAAGAGAGCCAGAGTTAGCATGACGATTGCACTCTGCACTTGTTTTGTGTGTCTACAGAGGCCCTGCGACTCCAGACAGAAGCCTTTTGGATGAAACATGGCCGTCATTCAGCACAGCTGGAGGAGCTCGTGAAATCCTTGGAGCAATGGGGGGAAGTCGCTGTTGGTGAGCACAATGAAGTGAAGTTACAAGGTGTGCGTTGGATCACAAAGTGAATCTAAACAGAGAGACTGGCTGGAGTAGAGAGTCTGATATAGCTTTGTTCTTATATGCTCATCAAAGCAACACAGCGGCAGGTGCATCGTATTTCATAGCACTTTATGGGAGGAAGTATAACCAATGCAAGAAACAATGATTCCATTACTTTGAGTTTAACTGTGAGCTAGTTTCAGACCAGTGGGTTATCATATTGGGTTGCATTCAGCATCTTATCTTGGAAGTGTACCAGTGATGTATAAATTGATTGTCACTACAAAGATCAATCCAGTAAAATGTGCAAACCAGTGTCTGTACCACTCAAATACTAGACTCATAGATAGCATCGCATTTCTTGAAGGAAAAAAAAGTTTTTCTTAATCTCTGACAGAGAGACTTCATTATTTGAAAATACATCAGTTTAAGTGTAAGAGTCAGAGCTGACCTTGTTGTGGGAAAATGTTGCTTTTTGGGGCCATGGGAACAAACTGGTCATGAGGCTGAGTGTCAGTGCTGTGTCGTGTCCAGCTTACTTAATACACCCATTAGCATAAGGGCGTGTGATTAATTTTCCTAAGGGGCCACACGAGAAACTGAGACCCTCCGCAATAAGCCAAACCCGGTTCTGCTTAATATTTATTTTATCTCTTTAAAAGCTTATTGGTGCAGCTCTCCACAACAGTCCAAGTTTCTCACGTCGGCCCCTTGGGAAAATTAATTGCCCACCGCTGCACAGTTTACCCAGTCAGTGCTATTTGGCCATATATTCATATAACAGTTTTCAATGTCATGTACAGTGCTTAACAAATTTATGAGACCATGTATATATATGAGTTCTCTGAGAAATCAGAAAATCAATTAATCATTACATTCAACCATTACAACATTTTTTCCTTTTCAGGAATGCAATAAATATAATTTTTGAAGTAAATATAATCCTCTTAATAACAAAAAGAATAATATTCTTCATCATCACCTTTTTTCTACTCTTTTGGAAAACAGTAAATTTTAAAATTCAACAACAATAATTATAATTTAGCATTAAAACTATTAATTTAAAAGCTCTTTCAGTTAAAGACTTTGCGCATACTAGTGATGGGTACTGAAACATAAAAAATGATTTGGGTAATTATAAATACTGGTAACTTACCCCAGCAAACTTATAATAAATTTGTTAAGCACTGTATTTTGTGTTATTTTACAAAAAGGTAACTTAGTTTTGTTAATAAACTCAGTCTTTAGGTTTGTAACAATTAGACTGTTAAAGCTACCTACTATGTAGGTTAGTGTCAGGTAATAATTATTTGCGAAACTGCTTTTTTTTCTTGCTACTGACTTTTACTTTAAGATGAATCAGTCTCCCTTCACCACCGAACCATGAAGTGTGTTATTAACAAGCCCTGCTTCTCCTACCATCGCATAGCAGAAATACTGTCCATGAGTAATTTGTATTAGAGGACTGATGAAAGTCCACCCTGATCACTCTGTCAAGTAAATCTGTAGTCAGGTTGTAATCGTGTGTCAACATCAACTCTAATAGCAGTAAAACCAGTATAAATAATCTTTCCCTAGCAGGAGCAGTAAAGCTAACAGGACAGTGAGGGAGCTGTCAGTGGAGCACAGTCTGTGCACGTTGCAGTATTAACATAAGGTCTAATTAGATAACAGGGCTGTGTTGTTCCTGACAGCATTGTGTTTGCATGAATGCAAAAATTCCATTTGTTGCAGCATTGTAACATCGTTTTACTTACCTTTCACATCTGGAGAGGGAATTCATGCTTTATATTTTTTTTTCTGTTATTTGTTGTGAAACCGTTTTGGATCCTTATATGTGTGTGTTTCATATAACTGTTAGTCTGTTTGTATATGTGCTGACTGGATGTAGACTTGATGCAGCAGCTGACTCTGGAGGTAAAGGAGTTTTCGGATGGAGAGATGACCGTAGTACTCACTTCGATGGCTACAGATAAGGAGGTAAATTCTTATTAAATAAAGTACCAGTCTTGTGCCAAAAATCACATCACAGGATCTATGAAAAGTACTTTTTAAAAAGTTTTGAGCCACCACTCATTTCTTTATATTTTGCTTCCAAGTAGGCAGACTTTCTTGTAAAGCTTCATAGTGGTGTTTAGGAGAAGTTCTCCAGGCTTTCTGAAGGTCTTTTAAAGTTTCTCTTTGCACATTAACTGCTTTTTCACTCATAAGAGAAATATATATATATTTTTTTTTTTTTATGATGCTGACAGATGAATTTTGAAAGCAGTTTTCCATCAGACCCTGCAGCTGATCCATCTACTGATCACTGAAGCCACATCAGAAATGGTCTCAGTGGAAGGATGGCTGTCAAAAAGTCATTCTTAAGGAAGGGAAATGTGGAGAAAAAGGCTGCGGTATGCCAACCTACACAAGAACTGGACTGAAAATCAGTACCAACAGGGTCTATGTAGTGATGAATCCAAGAGGAGGTCATGTGAGAGGTAAAACAGTGAGTTTCTTCAGCCATTTGTAAAACACGATGGAACTAACGTCTTTCAAGAAGCCTGAAGGACTACTCCTGAAAGAGTTCAAGCTGTGTTGAAGAATAAAAGTGCCAAATACTGACTTCCAAGTTTGCTATAATTGTACAAACTCTCTTTTTGCCCTATATGCTGTATTTCCATGCATGGAAACGTGTGAATGCGTGCCTACTTCCTGTTTTCCTATCAAAATATAAAGCAATGAGTGGTGGCTCAAGACTTATGCACAGTTTTCTGATATACTCCTATGAACCGTACACAACACAAATCAAAATCAATGGTTACGTGTACTTTATTTATTGTACACAGTAATACATAAAGTGTGCTGATAATGGAATATTGGATTAATATCCTTATTATTTTTTACTTACTAACCCCATTAGTCTTCTTTTTAGTGTTTCGTGGGTTGTAATGTTTTCAGAGAAGCTCAGAAAACTTCTGTTGTCTTTTAAGCGACAAAAGAGAAAGAGATAATGTTTCATTTGTTAAAAAGTTACTTTTGATGGATACATCGCACCTTCGCTGTGTCAAATTTGGGAGGTGCTGTAGTGTAGAAGAGGAGCCCCTCTGCTGTTGTGATGTTCTGCATTTGGATGAGATGTAGATGGAAGCTCGAGAGCCTCGCACACAATCATGTATCACCTTCCTCCCCACTGATTCCAAAAATGTGACACACACACACACACATATTGAAACATTTGTGTAATGCTGGTGATGACTTCTCTAGCTCTGTCACTCTTTTTCTTCCTCTTCACATTTGCAAACAACACACACACACGCACATACACGCACATACACGCAAACAGGGTGCTTTAAGCCTTTAAGTTTACCCCTTGCTTTTCTCCCTGCTAATGTGTTCACCCCCCCACCCAAAAGCACCCCCCCCACCACCAAAATAAAAAATTATTCATTATTTCTTTTATATCTCCTTCTCACTTCCAAAGCCCATTTTTCTCAGCGGCTGCCTAGCGTGCAGTATTAGGCTATGTGTAAAATAAATGATGTCTGTAGCCGTAGGGGTATGGCTCTGCCTCCCCCAGAAAACTACCTAACGTCCAAGGAACATTAAACACCCAGATCCTCGTTTAGCGAATAAATAACCATTCATTTGAATGGCTTTGTCTGTGTTTGCGCACCGGACTTTCTGTGCATATTTTACCAGCGCTGAGCCTGCATGCTGTGTGTCAGGAGGGAGAGAGAAAGAGAGAGAGAGAAAGAGAGAGAGGGCCCATTAAAGACTTAATATAGAATAAATGGCCAGGGGCTTGTGTGTCGCCAGCGGACCCCAACTCCACAGCGTCATGGTGGGTTACTAATGACCTGAGATCGGGCTCCAAAATGAACTCCTTATATGCATGTCATTTGCAGTGTGTATATATTTATATATTATTTTTTAATTGTGTTTGAAAAGAGAGTAAAACGGTATGAGAGTCATTTATTGAGGGGGCTTAGGGAAGTTCTGCCTTAAATGATTCTTTCCAGAAAACTAAATAAATTAGATTCAATTAGTCTTTAATGGTTTATGTGCTATGTGTTTGTCAAAGTGTTCTCCGTGTGTGTGTGTGTGTGTGTGTGTGTGTGTGTGTGTGTGTGTGTGTGTGTGTGTGTGTGTGTGTGTGTGTGTGTGTGTTGGATGGTTAAAGAGGGCAGAGTTAGATTTTTGTTTAAAAAAAAAAAAGATGTCTGTGATTGCCTAGTTAGCAGAAGAAAAAGCTTGCAGTGTGTGGTGTAACGATACGGACACATCGTATATACTGACTAATGTATTTTTGTATACTGTACAAACATACATTAGTCAGTCTGGGTGCTCCTCTATTACAGGAAGAGAAAAGTACAAACGAAATGAGCTTCCTCCCTTCAGAGTCACTACAGTTGAAACTGCAAAGGCAAATATTTCTGTCGGTTTCTCAAACACTGTTATTGTGTTTGACTATAGAAGAATAAAATACTGCTGCTGCTCCTGCACAAGAGCAACAATTATCTGAATTTTTCAGTGCTTCACCTTACAGAAGCAACGTTACATTTAAATGCCGCAGCGCGACCTTATTTAAATATTTTTGACATTAGAGTTAGTTTTCTGCATGACAGCAAGTTTCTTCGTGAAGTGTACTATAAAGCACCAAGCATGGTGCTGCTCTGGGAATCAGGAGGAGCAATGTGAATCTTTGAAAAAAAACCCTAGTGGTCAGCACCAAAACAAAAATAAATAAAAAAACTAGCTCAGCCCGTTCTGTGGAGAACATGGATGACACAATAGGGGAAAAAAATTATACTAAAGTTAAATTTAGTTCATTTATATTCATATAGGACCAAATCACAGCAACAGTTACCTCAAGGCACTTTATATTGTAAGATAACGACCCGACAATAATGCAGGGAAAACCGAGAAAACGCCAACAATCAGATGACCCCCAACGAGCAAGAGCTTTGGTGACAGTGGGAAGGAAAAACTCCCTTTTAACAGAAAGACATCTCTGGTAGTACTGGTGAGAAAACCACCACCAACCACTGGAACCAAGTGTGAATCAAGTGCTAAAAACAGTTAAAACTTTCCACTGCCATTGTTTGTTTGTTTTTTCTTTATGATGTGACATTTTTGTGCTTCTTCCTGCTCTGTAGGCTTTTTAGAGGGCTACATGCTTTGGAGCCTCTACGTTAGTTAAATTCCCACAGTCTCTCTCATTATGCAGCCAAAGACCTGCACAACTGAACACCAATAAATCCCACATAACACAATAGTTCTGAGTGGGGTGTACAGTCAGTAGCAAAGGTCTTAGCAAAACCCTTACTAACTTCTAATAGGAACCATTAACTCTAATAAAAAGAGCATATTGTGTCCATTACTCCCTCTGGTGTTGTTTGAAGACTATTAAAAAAAAATCAGATCTGATCCAGATGCACCACATCAGTCACTTCTGTCACTCACTTCTTTTGCAAAATAGCGAGATGTTCCAGCTGTTCAGTAGCTTGCTTTATTAGACAGCTAGTTAGCTGATGAGCATTAACATTTGAGTCAGTTCACAACATAAAGTGACTCTGAGCTCAGACTACCAAGATCGTTGTGAAGGAGTCTTTGGAAAATCTTCTCCCCTGTATGAGGTCCATAGCCCCCAAATTTTTGAGAACCCCTGCTGTACAGATTCCTTATGAGATGCTGTGTTTGCATCCATTACAGCTTCCATGCTCTGTGGTAGATGCATTGTATCAACTAGTAGAAAAAGCACCACAGCAGTGCAGCACCATAGGGGTCAAGGGCGTTGCTCAAGGGCACGTCGCTGTTGTGCATCATCACCTTGATCATTTGAAAAGTTTTGTGTAACACTTACATTGACCTCAAATTGATGAACACAAAACCCCCCCACTAAAGACGCATTATTCGCATATTCATGCCAGCACGTGTGTGTTTGAGCTTTTCACAGCTCAGAAATTAGCGCTGGCAGATGAAGCTTCGGTCAGATGAAGAGTTGTCATGCTGTGGAGTTGATGAACTGTGGGAAGGACAGGAGCCCACAGCCACACACAGACGTACACTCGCTCAGACAATATGCGAATAATGTGATTTTTTTTTTCATATGTTAATATGGATATCTAAGAAGTACAATGTGTTTTAGAGTTCCTCGTCTTTTTTTCTCTTTTTCTTTCTTTTCTTTTTTTTTTTTTTTTAAAGCTGTTTCCGCTTCTCGGAGGATCAGGAAAAGTTTGTATGTTAGTTCAGTAATTTAATGTTACACCAAGATACAATAACTATTTTGATGGTATTTGTTTTCTCTGTGCGGCAAACAAAATCATTCATCTTATGCTCTGTGTGCGCGTGACCACTCTAACTGTGTGTGTGTGTGTGTGTGTTTGTTATTGTGTTGATGTCTATATCTCTATTTGTTTCCTGTCATTTTTCCAACCTGCAGTGGCAGAAGGTTCAGTAAGTTAGTCTTTACAGTGTATATCTATAACCATGGGTAAGAGTTTCACTAATTCCAGGTTACCTTAACTTATGAACAAGGTTTGAGGTATGAGTCATCAAACCCTGTATTTTGGAGAATGTACTTTTTTGGTTTTGATGGGAAAATAAAGTGAAACAAAATTGTTTTGATGCGTCTCCTGTGGTTGGGGTTAGTAAAAGATGCTAGACTGGTTGATAAAATCTCTGGTTAGGCCATCAGGCTGTTGTTATGTTCAGAGAAGAGGTGGTTAGACTTTATAGGGTTAACTGGGGACAGCAACTCACTTATACCTGAAGTGGGCAATGTGGGGTTAATCAGAACAGAACCATGGACTCTCATCACAGCAGCTCCACAGTCAGCACAGTGTGCCCTGAAAAGGCTGTATATAAAAGATGGACATAACTACCGGGCTATCACCCACTATTTTTTAACTCTTGATTTGAAGCCTCGATTTTTAAGTATTGTAGCTGATGCCATCTTGGGTGTGACCATATTTGGAAGAAAGGGTGTCATGATGACTCATCAGAAAACACCAGTAGCATCCATAGGCCCGTTGGATGCTTCATACACAGATATCTGCTTATTAGTGCAGCATATGAATAAGATATTTGAATTTGGCTTTAGTATTAACACAGAAAGCCATTTTATTGTTGTCATTGTTATTATTTGTCAGATACTTGCAATTAAAAATGCATGAACAACAAAAACATGGCGAGATGTCAGCTCAGCGCCTCACATCCGCAGAAGCTGACACAGTGGTGCCGATGAGTTAGCATTATTTTGGATGTTGTTTACTTTTCCTGTTTTCATTTATGCGATGTTTTGTGTTGTTGAGGTAGATTTGTTTGTTCTGTTCTATCTGATTGTGTTTGCGTACGTGTCCATCTCCATCTGAGCTGCGCTTTAGGTTTCATTTTGGCAACGTTGATTGTCTCTAATGTGTTGTTTGTTCGCAGTCCTCCGGCCCTTCTGTTTGTTTATGCAGGGCCAGTTTTGCCCTACGCCACTTGCACAAATAATTATGCTCGCTAATGAAGGGGCCCGCAGCCACGGCACTCAGTAAATGCCTTTCTGATGAGACGCACTAGGAGACAGCAGGTGCAGGGTGGGCCTCCCAGGGACTAAGATTGAAGACCAGGAAGCCAGGGTGCCCCGCCCCTCCACCCCCTCTATTTTTCTATTACTCTCTGGGATTCTGTGTCTTTCTTTCTTGCGCTGTAGTGATTTTCTGGGTGAGCAGACTCATAAAGCACATAGTGCTGTAGCCATGTGAAACATCCCTATATTAAGAAGGAATGCATAAAGATTGCATTCTATTTACAGTATCCTGGGATTTCTTGATGGTTTTTTTTGTTTTTTCCCCCAACTAGTTTAAGTGTTAGATTGCATCTTCTTACATAGTAAAAATACTCTTGTGGTATAAACACATCAACAAGATTCCAAGATACATATTTTGATGTAAATTTGTTTGGCTACAGTGCACATTATACTGTTTGTGTCATGTACAAAAATATGGCATTTATTGAAACCATTTTGATGCTGCACAAGAGTCTCCGCTCCATCTTCAGCATCTTACGCTGATGTTTCTTCCTCATCTCTGCTGAAGAAGAATCTTCTGAATCTTTCTCTTCCCCATTTTCATTCTCCCCCTGTGGCTTCCTCAGGCTTTGAGGGCAAACAAATAAACAAAACAAAACATTTATAGACTCAGTGCTCGCATCTTGGCCCCCAAATCCCCGCACTTAGAGCTGAGTGAATGAAGCATGCGGAGAAGGCCCATATGAGATAGACTGAAAGACATTTGGGTTTCTTCCTCTGCAAACTTTCATACCACCCTCCCCTTTCCCCTCTGTCTTTCCAAAAACTTCATAAGCAGTAATACTCTTGTGTACGCATGTGTGAGCAGGAGTGTGAATAAGAGTGAATGGCTGTTAGTATGCGAGTACATGCGTGTGTGTGTGTACGTGTGTGTGAGTTCAGCAATGCGTGTGTGTGTGTGTGGCAAGTGGTATATACTGCACATGTGTGCGTGCATTTGCATGTGTGTGTTTGAGCAGGGAGGTGTCAGCTCGCTCCTTGCCACCCCATTTACTGTAGCTGTACCGCTGTGATCACAGACAGATGTATAAATCAAACCTCGCTTGATGGATTCATCAGGGTGGCGAAACGATCGCCTGAGAAGAACTCGCAACTCTCTTAGCATTCTGTGTTCTGACGGAAAGGGTATGCAAAGAGCCTAAATGGATGAACGCTTGATTAATTCTTTGCCGGAGATGTTGGCGACAGCAGGAAATGTGTTTTTGCTTTGACTGTGTTTGCACGGGAATTTACGCACGCGGGGCGTGAGTTATGAGGCCTGAGTTTTGTACCTAAGGCTATTGTGCATAATGACGGCAGGTTGGGAGAACTGCAAGCAGCCGCTAAAGACTTGCTACCTGTGGAGCAAAGACAGCCAATGAGAGAGAGAACGTGTGTGTGTGTGTGTGTGTGTGAGAGAGAAAAGTGTGTGGATAAAGGCCTAGTCTGAGAAACAGATGTCTATAAACAGTTTGAGAAGAAGATGTAAAGAGTTAAGACGCAAAAAAAAGTAAGAGGACAGTTGAAAGAGAGAAAAACACATTTGAGTTTATTGAAAAAGTATTTTTCTTTTTTTTAAAAAGCATAGAAATTGTACTCAAAAATGTTGTGTCAACCGTGGGTTCAACCCTATTTTGGCTATTCATAGTAATGGTTGCAGGTCAACTGTGTGACAAGTAGTCATCAAAGTTTTGATGTTACAGCTGGTCTAAACCAAAAAAGGAGCTCACACAGCTTACGCTGACACCACACAATCGCCGACGTAATTTTTCCTTCAGTTGTCAGTGTAAGTGTTGTTTGCCTTCTTTCTTTCTTCTGCGCTTAAGAGCTCGATGCGATGCTGGCAAATAGACAAATCATAATCAAAAAGATCTGCCGGCATCACAGAATATAATCAGCATTTAGGGAAAACACAAAAAAGCATCATGCTGCAAATACAGAAAACTCCACTGCGAAACGCTTCAGAGTTAACAGCACAGAAGCCTAAATGAAATAATAATGAATGAAGGAGAATAACAGCATTCAACCCACTTAAGCTCATTTTGCACTTTGGCAACAATTAGTCCTTTCCCAGCTATCTTCATCACTTTATTGTGCCTCCTAATAGCCCTCTGTGCTTCCTGCACGTTTATGGTATTTTGTTGTATTTTCTCCTTTTGCAGAATTGGAGTTTTCTTAGTTTGCCTTCGCTTTATATTTTCTTAAGTTGTAGTCCATTGAGCTTTTAGTGCCACTGAGTGCAATTGTCTATTGCTGGAACTTAAGAATAAGGAGCATACAAAATGACCCAATGAACTGCAGTGAAGCATGTAGTAAAAAGCCACAACACTGGCCGTAAATATCAGTTAAATATCTCAGTGCCTGCTGACTTTCCAAGCTCATCATTTTAAGATCACCTCCCATTTCAGAATGTAAAGTAAGTTTTCTCACTGATGCTAAGTGACAGCAAGGACTGTGAATTTAAACTATCTATACAAGAACAAGGACTTTCACCTTTTGGTAAACACGTTACTAAAAAGTAAAATTAAAAGCAAGTCAAGTGAAGGATTTAAAGTAACTAGGTTTCTCGAGGTAAGGCGGCCACCGGTAAGTGCAACAAATGAAATACAGGTTTCTGTGTCCATATCCTAAGGTTCATGGAGATAGTTAGCAAGTGGTTTTTATATCTAACATGTTGATAATTTATAAGAAAAGGCAATCTGTGTATCTGGAGGTGGCAGAGGGAGAAAGAGGAGGGGCAGGCAATATGAGTAGTAATTTACTCAGTTAAGAGCCAAATGGCAGACAGACTGTCGCCCTGCGTGTTATCGCAGAGATTCGCACTCTGCTCGTTTTCTGACTATATTTCCGTGTGTGTGTGTGTCTGTGTGTGTGTGTGTAGTTTTGAGTGCATATGCACACAGTTGGCTCTTAGCTTCACTAGCATCATCTGATCATTTCTGTGTATATTGTACCATAAATGATGAAGCCTTTATTGCTCTCCTAGATCTCACATGTGCGTACACCAGTTCATGTCGACTCCTAAACTCGCATCACAGCACACGAGCGCAGGTGAACTCATGTGTGCGTCTGCATGCGTTCGTGCCACGTGCGCGTTTGCTTGTGTGTTTGTACTTATGTGAGTGAATATGTGTGTTTTAACGAATCTTGGGAGGCTTCATTGCACTCATCAGGATATCAGTGTTGAGAAATGGCAGTGTCAGTGAAGTGACAGTTGTGTGTGTGTGTGAGGATTGATGAGCCCGAGTCTGACAGCAGCCATATTGTGGAGCGAGAGAAGGATGGAGGGATGGAGGGAGGAACAGTGGGAGGAGTATTGTGGCCCCCTCATCCTCACAGGTTAATATTGACACAGCCTGGGCAGATACAGCGCCAGAAGCTCTCATCAATCACTTTCAGTGGTCCGATACAAATACACACACTTGCGTGCACAGGCTTAAGCAGTGAGACGGACCACACACACACACACACACACGCCGACTGCACAGCAAAGAAATGCATATGCTGAAACGTCATTGGACTGACACGATCTGGCAACACGAGAAGAAATAGGTTTTCATGTCTGCAGCAAACACACACACAAAAGTCAAACTTCCTTTATTAGTTTTACTCTAAATATCTCTTTTGTTTAAAAAGTTCTACTTAAATAAGCACGGCAACAATTTTGAGAACTTTACAAAACAAACAGTTGTACAGCAAATCTAGATTAATCAAGCAAATATGTTTTCAAAAGTATCACTTTGCACACTTTATAGCATAGCAAATTACGGTTCCCATAACATTGTTGTTAATCATTCCAGAGAGAAAGAAAAAAACAAGTTCCCTTGACAAACAAAACAATTAATTAATGCAACTTTCCATCCATCAATCACTGTGTGTGTCACTGAATTACCATAATCTGTGCATGGTGGCTGTTTTAAGAGCAAACAGTTAATTTCCAAACAATAAATCACAAAGTGTCTCTCTACCCCTCTGTGTGCTTTGACAGCTTCGTCTCTCATTGCTACAGATAAAGGGCTTTTTTTTCTGAAACCACTCAAGTTTTACTAAATTACATTAAATCATATGTGCAATAAAAGGCAGAGTCTTACAAAGTTTCCTATGTGGCTGTATATAAAAACAGAAAAGGGTCATCATTAATTTGAAGACTTTTTTTTTTTTTTTTTACATAGTAGTAAAAATTTAATGTTTGTCCTTTTTTGTCACTTTCAGGACTGGCATGATTATCTGGATGTGCTTAAATCGTTCAGTCACCACCATAGGTTCGATGGTATTGTGGTTCTCTTATCCGTCAGTGATTCAGTTCACCATCCCCGCCAGCAGGTGGCTGTCTACTCAAACAACACAGATATCCTGAAACAGGTAAAATATTCATCAGAAGCAACAAACAATCATATGTCAGGAATGAAGCATAAAGTGCTTCTTAAATACTCACAGCTCTGTAATGGTGTCTTTAGTAAATTGAATAAATATTAATTTCTTTTTAAATATTTCCCTGACTCTGAAAATAATGTGTCAAAAGAAATACCTTATGAAGGAGACCAGAAACAAGTTTTTTTATTAACTAAAATGTGTGCAGCATTAGTGTATAATCACCTGGCATCTCATCCTTTTAATTTTGCTGGTCCAAAAATGCCTGTTTTGTTTTTACTTTTCTTATTACGCTAGGATATGTTTTACATTGAACTAAGCTAAAGTCAAAATGTGGAGATTACAGTTGTTTCAAGGCAAACTGCCACGGCTCCTATACCCTCTACAAAATGCCTTGTGTAGAAGATTTAATGACTCGGCTTTAGTTGTAAGGAAATGATTTCTCTTTTAGCACATAAACACAGCGTGGGTAAGTATAAGGGTGCTTAAAACTGCATCTGGTCAGAAGGACCAATAATGCTTTAATAATGCTTTTTTTTCTTAATGTGGCCCTAATACTCCTTCATACAACAGCAACACTGAAAAGCATAGTAGTCAAACTGCTTGTTCTAGAAACTAGACAGATATGTAAGATATGGCCTCAATCTAGTAATCAAACCATTCAAAAAGATGAACTAAATCAAATAAGGATATTTGATAATATTTAAACAAGCTTCTCATTGCAGATCTGCTCCGAGCTTGAAGAATCCTCCAGTTGGTCTCTTTCTGGTGAACTGGAGGCTCTGGAGAGTCTTCAGGTTTATCATATTCCACTGAACACCTCTGCATCCTCTGGTTGTCCACCACTGCTCGCGGAGGAGATCCAGGGCATCCTTAAGGACTTTGTCGACCGGCGTAGTTCTGTTTTAGCCTGCCACCCCAGCAGTAGGACTTCTTCCACAGACGGAGTAGCAGGCAGTGTGGAGTTCTCCCAGGGATCATCTGGCATCAATGACATGGATGGTTCTGATATAGAGAGAGCAGAAGGAGGCAATGGCGACACAGTGGCAATAGCAAGGTAGAATGTCTGAATGTCTACAGTTTTTAGAGAAAACATTATGTTCACTCATACTTTTGTTTTATCTCCTGCAAACAGGGTAATGGGAGATGGTGAAGAGGACGCAGGAGGTGCAGGAGTCAATGTCGGTGGGGAGCTAGTGAGCCCTGACAGCGGAATGACCACCATTCGTAGCAGCCGCTCCTCCAAAGAGAGTTCGATTTTCCTTAGTGATGACAGTCCGGTGGGTGAGGTGATAGCTGGTGGTGGTCCAGCAGCAGGGCCAGGAGGACTCTTTCTGAGAAACCCCTCTCCTTTGGGGTTGTTATCTCTTTCCCCTCCTGTCCCACCAGAGAGGAAGAAACACCGCTCGAGCAGACACAGGAGCGATAACTTTGACCTGTTTCATTTTGACCCGCTGCATAGCAGTGACCAGTCTACGCCAGTAGGAGGAGAAGTGGCAAATTCTGGAGAAACAGGATATGAAGATGAAAGAAGAGCAGGGAGCTCTAGTCTGTCAGAGCTCGATGAGCTAAGCTTTCTTGATTTCTCTGCTCCCAACTCAGTGGGAGGTCTGGAAAGTGGAAATTGTTCAATTGATCGCCGCGGTTCAAGCCATGGGAACGAGATGATTGACACCGTGGTCCCTCCAACCCCGGTCAACAGCCTGGTTGGTAGCCGCCCACCCAGCAGTTGTGGCGTCAGGTTCTTTCCAGAAGATGTTGTTGAAAGGATCAATTGCCTACAGCATAAAGACAGTGTGTCATCTTCTTTGTCCGAGACCTGGGATGAACTGGGCTTTGACACACAAGGAGCATAGTCCTCAAGTGATAATAACATGTGGAATAGACCCAAAGATTCTGAGAGCCCACCTAATATTTTAGAAGAAGTTGGAGGCAAAGACTTAGTGGGTAACATGACAGAAAAGGAAAGCAGACAAGAGATCTTAAAGTCAGAGAATTCCCACCACAAAGGGAAAAGTCTTGAACCTCAGCTTAGTTTGATCACAGAGCAGACTGAATGCTATGAAAACTGGAAGGATGAGTGGAAACCTATTACTTTGGATGATCTCCAGCTGACGCCACCAGAGGAAGACTTAACTGGAAGAGGCAAACCTGCTATTATTGGAGCACAAGAAAGAGCAGCTTTGGCCACAAAGAAAACAATCCTGAACACTTTAACACCGGACACATCTAAAGAAGAGGACGAGGGGGTCCACAGAAAAAAAAGGGAGCAACAGATGGAGCTTTTAGACTTCTGGACGTACTCTGCACAGAAAGGATTTCTTAAATCTGATAGCGGGAACACCACGTCTTACCCCGAATCGCTGGATATGTGGAATATGACAATCCGGGATGACAGTTTATCACCTCTCACAACCCCTGAGAACTTATCTCAAAACTCTGGTTCTTTCTGTGGACTGAACACCAATATCAAGGGTGGAACATCTGTAGAAAATCCACTGGGATACTCAGATGGTGGAATGGAGATGTGGAACACCACCATACAGGAAGACAGCTCTTCCGCAATGACGACTCCAGAAGCACCTGAAAATGGAAAGGACCTTAGTCACATGGATTCAGTGGATGCCACTGACACTGTTGGGACACATGCCAACAAAAAGGAAGAAGAAGACAATTTAGAAGAGAAGAGTGATCCATGTGAAGCATTTAAGCAGACGCCTGAAGTTGTGAAAATAGTCATCGAGGCTGCAGAGGGCACAATGCAGAGTGAAGAAACAGAAGGCATCGATGTACAAGGTGCTCAGAGTCGCAAGAACTCTGCAGATGATGACGATGACACATCCACCTATGAGGGCACTGACGTGTGGCAGTTACCCATCTGTGGCATGGTGACCTCCACCTCTGAATATGACAACGTAGGAGCAGGTACATGGAGCCTGGCATCCTCCCCTGACACCTCTGGCTGCCCTGTAGCAGACATGATACAGCTTGAGGAGCAGTCTAGCCCTTTTATAGCTGTGAGCAAACCCATTCTGACAGATCAGAGAGTAGATATCACAAATAAAGAACAGGCAGACGACCAAGTGTTTCTGTTTGAGGCAGCCAGTGAGATGGGTGGCCGAAGCAGAGAAGGATCAGAGGAGACTGAGTGGATAGAGCAACCCAGAGATCATTCCCCATTTCTTCTGGTCAACTGCTCCACTGGCACTCGGCAAATTTCACAGTATCCAGAGGAAGCTGCTGAACCACAAATCCAGGCTGACCAAACATTATTCCCAGCCTATGTGACGACCAATGAAGGTGAGCATGCCACTGAAAGTCAGGTGGGAGCTACAGATGGGAGCAGAAGACATGTAGATGGAAAAACAACAGAAACTGTATCTCTGAGCTCCAGTCCTGGTGGAGAGAAGGACCTAATGGAAAACCCAGACAGTGGTTGCACAGATAGTCCAGATGAACTTGGCCTAGAAATGGAATACATCATCGTATCTGGCACGGTAAAAGAAGCTACAAGAGAGTGCCTTGACAGACCTAAACGGAGTGAAAGGCAATCAAAGGCAACAAAAAAGTCCCTGGAGACATTTAGCATGCTGTCATATGCAGCCTCGGTACTGCAACGTCAGGCCCAAGCTGCAAAACAAAATTATAACAAAGAAACACTGCCAAGTAAGTTACACCAAGTCAGAGGAACTGACAGTGCTCCCAATGCAGACCAAAATCAACCTGTCGAATCAACTCCCTACGAAGCAACTCGTGATAGTGCAACTGACTGTCACGTGGTTCCAGAAATTATCAGTCCCAGCCAATCGAAAAATGACTCGGAAGCTTTTCATCAGTCTGATTCTAGACCAACAAGCTCCAGTCAGTCAGAAGGAAATTATGACAGTGAGTCAAGCATTGTGCCCCGCAGTGTGTCTCCATCATTAAGATATCCATCAGATCACTTCTTGAAAACCAGAGAGGAGGTTTATGTCCACTCACAGATCTCAATGGAAGATTCAGACGAAGGCGGGGAGACGCCACCCGCTCCTTCTCCATGTCCTGCTTCCTTGGGTGACTTCCAAGTCTGGGGGGCTCAGTTAAGGAGAAAGGACACATCCCAAACCACGTCGGAGCCACAATCCCCTGTGCTTACCAACAGTTCGGCCTCTCATGCCAGCTCTCTGATTGGCACCCCAGTAAATGAAACAAGTGTTTGCATTGACAAAAGACTAGGATTACCATTTTCTGGAGATTTAATGGAAGAGGAAAATGACGTTGAGGAGCAGGATGAGGAAACCAACACACTAGAGAATGCTGTCCTTCCAAAATGGACTTCAGAAGTGCAAAGAGAGAGGGAAGAAAGACAAGAGTTTGCATCTTCAGACCTGCTGAGCTTTAGTGATGACTTAATTGGAGGGTCTTCATTTCAGCAAGCAGGAATACAAACACATGAGCCAAAGAGAGATGGGTTTCCACTGAGCAGAGTGGATTACCGTGATGGACGACCTATAAGGACTGAAGATTGGGATAAATGGTCTATTGGACAACAGCCTGGAGACACTGGAGCTTCACAAGATAATTATTTACCTGATTTAAGGTAAGAAACACAATCCAAATACATATGCTTTCCAAATACTCCGGAGTTAGAGGTGACTTCATTTGTGCTGAGTAGAGAAGATATAGAAGTAATTCTGCAGCACTCTGTCTTCTTTACTTGATAGACTTTTCTATTCTCAGGCTGCTAACGGCAAATAAATGAAAATGCCTGCGCACACCGACCTGTATCTCTCTCTCATTCACACACAGGCAGCCCTCCTTCCTTTCACTTTCCCTTAATTCTTTTAGTTTCAAAAGTTTTCTCAATGAAGTATTTTAGATAACTGAACATAACTGAACTCACGAGCCAGAAGGAACACCTAAGCACCAGAGTCTGGTGTGTGTATGGACGGATGGAAGGATGAGTGACTGACAGAGGATAAGAGCCTGAAGGGACTATGTTTGTTTATAATATGTGAGTGTGAGTGAGAAAGAAGCAAACCTTGCGTGTGAATGGATGCATATCTCATGTGTTTAGCAGCCTGGTTTGATCTGCAGCTCTGTGTGTTTTTGAGTGTGTTTATAAATCTGTTTATGCCTCATTAGATATGCATTACCTGCCTCATTACAGCTGCAGACCCACCACAGCTAATGGAAACAGCTCCCTTAGCTCTCTTGCAAGGTGTTGGCATTGTGCGTGTGTGTGTGTGTGTGTGCGTGTGTTCATTCATGCACTGGTACCTTTAGCTTCAATAGTTCTTTAGTAAATAAATCAATAGAATATACTGTCTATGAAGTGGAGCCTGTTCTGTATTTCAGAGAATTACAAATATATCTTTGGCCTACAATGTTGAAGACATTTTATTTCATTCTCTTTATTGCTGATTTTAAACACTGTTGAAATAGTCCTGTTGGGTTAGGTTTAGTTTCACAAAACACAATGTAAATGTCCTTAAGCGCTAATCAATGTATGCAAATATACATCTTAAAAAAAAGAACAACTGGATTTTTCTCTGCTTATTCTATAGTTTTTATAGTCATCTTTGCTTCCTTCCTTTTCCAGAGACATATTTGTGTTTTTTGGCACATTACCGCCACCTGTTGATTGGTAGAAAAATGTCTGAAATTTAAATCTTGTCACCCTGGTACCCATGAACATGCATTTGTGTCTTTGCACGTTTAGAGAAGAATAAACAAACAAAAAAAGGGTAATGTAGCCTTCAAGGGCCCCAAATTTTCTTAATGATATATTATCACTCCACTTTTTAGGTGTTTGGTTTATGAATGGACAGACTAAAAACATTGTAGAGATAAAAAAGTATAACTGTGACTCTGTGTGTATTAATTCTGAATATTTTTCCACTCTATCTTCAATTATCCCCTTTTTCCTTTAAAAGAAGACACCAAGACATAACATCACAAGTGTCGTCCCACCCTGCTCAAGAAAATGCTGCATACCAGTGGTCCGGACAACAGAACACAACTCAGGGTCAAACCCAGTACGGCTATAACTATCATCACATCGATCAAAGAACTGAAAACCAGTGCACCTATCCAGCCTTTGTAGAGAGCAAATCCAGCCGACAGCAGGATGCCACTGACGTCTATGCCGAGTTTACAACTGATGCCACGGCTACAAAATACAGATACGAGCAGACTGAGAACTGTTTTGAAGCTGGAGATAAATCTCCAAACCACTTGAGTGACACACACTTCAGGTGTCAGG
Source organism: Haplochromis burtoni (assembly GCF_018398535.1). Classification (NCBI taxonomy): domain Eukaryota; kingdom Metazoa; phylum Chordata; class Actinopteri; order Cichliformes; family Cichlidae; genus Haplochromis; species Haplochromis burtoni. The sequence continues at coordinate 2,657,659 of NW_024582379.1, forward strand.
ACACAGCTGAAAGTCAGTATATAGTTGCCTCCACTTCTTTGTGCACTTCTGACTTCCAATACTCTCAATATCCAGCTAACAGCCAGGGTCAGTATGAGTCTCAGTCAGACCATGCTCATTATCAGTCTGAAGGGAAGCCTTTCTATCAATCAGATGTCCACACTGAGACAGAGGATCACGCACGGTATGTGCTGGAGGGATATGTTCATTTTCCCCTGTCAAGGTGAGCTTTCATTTATATAGACTCAGTCAGCACAGCAGGTTATTCACTGTGTAAAACCTCAGTTTTTACTCTTTTCTGGAATTTAAGCTGTACTACTTTCATTAGCTAAGAGTCAGACCCTTCTTATGTCTACCCCTTGCTTAGTAAAGATTTTCTATCACTGGTCTTTTTAAACAGACTAGAAAAAAATCACATGCAATGTTGTTTTGAACCACAAGGTGGCAGCATAGATCAACCTTGTAGTTCTTTTTTTAGTGGTCAAAGCAGCAAGGCTCATATTCTTCTCATCATTCTCTTTACTCATGTTTTAGGCTAAATGTGTTTTTGCACTAAAAACCATAAGAACTGGAAAATGAAAATGGTCCAGTGGTCTCAAATTTTGTTTACTACGTAGAACCCGAATCTGACTCCACTGCACTTGTATAAGGCATTACAAGGATCAAGGACATTGCATTGTATTATCCATAGGACGAAAAGCATAATAGTTCCAATGTAAAGAGGGACTGCACCATATTATAGGTTTTATACATTTAAAAAAATGATTATATAAGCAGAAATGGGGTCATTTCTAATGTACAGTTAGCAAAATATAGTCCTTTATGTACATATAGTAGTGAATATGTAGATAAATATACCTGTAGGGGTTTTTGATGTGATGTTTTTAAAAAACAAAAGTCAAGTTGTGTAATCAGTCTCTAGGTTGTATGCATGTGTTTCACATGTGGCTGTGCATGCATCCTGTTCATTTGAGTATGTGTGTGATTATTGCAGGTCAGATTTTTCATAATGGTTTGTGTTTTGCTCCACTTTGTAATTCTGATAATGTGCGGCCTCTTTGGGATACACAGCTCTCCCCTGTCTTTCATTTGGTTTGTGTGCCTGTGAGTTTCCATACACGCACAATAGGCTTTTCAATAATCAAGTGGTCATGTGACTTGACAGTGGGGAGAGAGGTTCAGTCACTCGTGTTCAGAGAAGACAGGTTGAGAGAAAGGTAGAAGCCCATAAGATGGAGGTTTTTTTAAAGGGAAAAAGAAAACCTTTTGCACATCTGTGCATATAATCATATGTAAGTGCTCTCTCTATTTTGCTTCTCTCTATTGTTAGAGGCCTTATTCAAATCAGGGTCTGTTAGAGGGGCTTTAGTTTAGGGAGGGGGAGCTTCCAACACTGCTCAGCATTGTTTCTTCAGCCCACACGTGCAGCTTGGGAATGAAGCAGTGAGTGCGTTTCTCTCTGTCTGCTTTGTCACTTCTAAATTATTTCATGTCCTGAGTCAAACAAACACATTTTACACTCACTCGGATTCAGTGTCATGGGAACAGTTAGTGCTTTTCACTATATAGATGATTGTATTTGGCTTGTTTGGCCCAATACTTTGTGTAGTTGTGCCTCTGGTGGCAGTGGTTGTAGCAATGATAATTTATGTTGTGGCTCACTATTGTATTTCTGAGCCTGTGAGCAGACACTCCCAACAGGAAGTTGGTGCAGCTGGGATGATGATGAAGATGGCATCCAATGAAGACGCTACAGATGACAAGGAAAACAAAGAAGGTAAACGTTTGCATTGTTTGCGTGATTTTCTATAAATTTGATTGTACTGTGCACAATTGCATTTCTTTATATTTTACTTCTGCGGAGACAAACAGTAGTTCTGAAAACATCTGTGGACATTCACTGCACTTTCACTTAATTTCAGTCCCCTCATTGTACCTCATCATTTTCACAGGAACTGTTTGTTTGTTAACACTTAACACTGACTGAATCATTCATTTTAAATGATGTCTTCATTACTTTGTTACTAGCAGCCCTGTCACAGAGGTACATAATCTGCCCCCATTTCTTTAAATAACAAAGTTTGACGGGCTTAAAATGGTATTCTGTGCCAGCAAGGTGAATCACTTATAACCTGTTAAATGGCGTGGTACTAGAGAGGAGAGTATGTCGGTTAGTCAAACCTCAGACTGCTTGGGTAAAAATTTCTCACACACTCAAATATCCTCGAGGCGTTTAAGAGCTAGTTCAGTGTTCCACCCCCACAATGAGCTTCCTCGTCAATCTATGTGTTCTGTTGACTCAGAAAAGGCATTTAACTGCGTCCCGCGCAATATCCTTTTGGGGTGTTTCAGGAGTATAGAGTATCTGGCTCAATGCTAAAAGCCATTTAATCACTTTCAACCAAAGCATTGCCATCAATAAGACCATGGTTCTCAGCCTGAAGAGAGTGCCCATTCAGATGGATGGACAGACAGACATTTTAATCAAAAGGATTCTTCATTTAGGAGGATTTACCAAAGATCCTTAAAATGAATTTTTTGTTGATTTAAAATAAATAAATAAAAACATTTATTTTCATAAGGTGTTCATATGATAATCTTTAAATGATCAAAAAATGAAAGTGGAAAAAAAAAAGTAAACAAATGACTTTCTCTGCACAGACCAGCCCTCCTCAGCTGATATATCTGGCGGGTCCAATCAAAGAAGAAAGCTGGCAGCTCCACCAATGAACGTGTCCCTGGACCACAGTGAGGGGTCTCTTCTTTCAGAAGACACCCTGGATACAGAGGATGACGGCTTGGATACTGGGGATGACCTGGATGTCAACTTAGATGAGTTGGACACACCTGACGAGGCCGACTCACTGGAACTTAATAAACATGGTGACAGCAGACACATTCTCATTGGAACAGCCACAATTAAAAAATACAAAGACTATTTTACAGGTTTTTTTACAGCATGCAATTTTTACAGATAGGAGTTAAGGGTAAAATGTGAAAAAAGTAAAGACACAGCTTGTCAGCCTCGTGTCAAAACTACTGGCCCATCAGCTCTCCACTATATGTTGTCTATTAAATTAAAATCAAACTGTTAATATGTATTTGATTCGATCTTATGTCACCTCAGGGGACTCAGAGGAGTCCGTTTTGGGTGCCGGAGCGGCATCAAGAGATCCAGGCCACAGAGCAGCAGAGGAAAGCAGGCTGTGGAGGAGCGTGGTGATTGGAGAGCAGGAGCACCGCATTGATATGAAGTGCATTGAACCCTACAAAAGAGTCATTTCTCATGGAGGTACGTAAACACAGCTACGACAGCTTTCAGTTGATAGCATTGGATGAGCCTCCCTTGCAGTTATCTTGCTGTTTCTCATCTTTTTAGTTGAATCATACAACTAAAGTGTGTGTGTGTGTGTGTGTGTGTGTGTGTGTGTGTGTGTGTGTGTGTGTGTGTGGTGGCTGCAATGACGAAAAGCGAGAATATCAGCCCTCTCTGAAGTTTCCCCTGTACTTTGATACAACTTTTTCTGCTGAATAAAACAGACGTTATGATGGTGTAGATGTTAATAAATAATGTTAATAATGCATAGTTTTACTTGTCTGTGGAGGCAAAAAAGATTCTGTCTTCATTTTAATATCATTTAATTAATTAAACTATAAAACTGATAAAAACTGATAAAGACTGATAAAAAAAAAAGCTGTTGTTTTATCAGTCTTTCTGTTGACAGCAAAAACCTAAGAAAAAGTGGTAGCCGACTGACGCGGATCATTATATCTATGCCACAGTGTGTGTCTATCTGACTTCGCACTGAAAATATTGAAACAATTACTTGATTGGTGCATGCAGTTTAATAAAAACCGCATGCAAGTCCGTTGCAAACTAATATTACACATAATTAAAAAGTTGATGTAACTGAAAAGAAAACTAAAATCAAACCTGAAATCAGAATGAAAACTAGTTTAGAAAAGTGTGTTGGGGTTTCTGATGATTACCAAAAACTTTGCTGTGTAATCAGAGTTTATCAGATGTCAGACTAGACTCTTGTTTGGCTGAGACTGAAAAAGTATATAAAGTGTGAGAAGTATAAATATGTGATGGGGTTAAGTAGAGGACTCTTTCTTATTGATGGGACTGAATGTTTAATAGTGAGGGTCAAGTCCCACTCACATTGACCCATGTGTCAACCACAAAAATAATAATAGTAATTGCTTTTTTAACTGATAGGCCTTGAATTAGTTATAAACCGGACAAGAATGTTAGAAAAATGATTTGTATTATGATTGATATGTAACGTGATAGTCGTGTTTGTGTCTCTCATGTTTCAGGTTATTACGCTGAACAGAAAGCCATCATTGTGTTTGCTGCATGTTTCCTACCAGAGAGCAACTGTGACAATTACAATTATGTCATGGAAAACCTTTTTCTGTAAGTACATTCAAAAATGACCGTGCTTCTGGGTTAGCGTACGCTGGCGTGTCTTTCTGCCGCTGCTCTCTGTGTGTAGCTCTGTTTTTATGTACATCACGCCCGTGTTTCATCTCTTAACCAAAGCTTCTCACATTTCATTGAAGTGACGAAAAGAAAACTTTGCTACAGTCACAATGTCTAAAATAAATAAACATGTCTAATCCACTGTATTTTGTTCTCCTTCTCTTTGTAGATATGTGATAAGTACACTGGAATTAATGGTGGCTGAGGATTACATAATTGTATATCTAAATGGTGCCACGCCTCGCAGGAGAATGCCTGGTTTTACCTGGATGAAAAGGTGCTACCAAATGATAGACAGAAGGTAATATTAACACAGATATGTTTATTGCAAATGTAATGCCGTAGTATATGTACCATGTGATTTCATTACAGATTACATGCATGTTAAGTTTTCATTGATAGTGTGTATTATGATTTCTAAAAAAAAACAACTCACTTGACCCTAAAAAACACCTTTAAAATATAGTGAACTGATTAAATTGAAACTTCAATTCAGTCTGGTTTAGTGTAGTTTATTAAAATCCCCGCAGTGCAGCAACCATTTTTCTGGCGTCATTAACCTTTACACTTTGGCAGCGCACTACTCAAGCTTGGACATTTTCGATCATAGCAAAACCAAAACAAACCACACACACAGACAAAAACATTTTTAAAAGCCTTTTTAAGCCAACTTTAATTTAACACAAAGTCATGTCGAATAGATGTTAGAGGGTTTTTTTTATAATCTACCTTTTCTGGTTTCTTTTGTTATCTGTCTTGACAATAAACGTATTATAAAAGAAAAATGAAAACGACAAAAAATGCAGTCATAGATGTAAGGACCAAGTAGTTTAGTGTGATTAGGTAGTTGGCTGTAAACCATGAAAGTTCACTGCTGCAAAACAGCCACTACTTTAATATTTCCCATATTGAAATAACCTATGTGCTGTAATCAGTTTAGTTCTGTATAATTATATTGAACGTGGAGGTTTTCCAATCTGGAAATGCACTGGCTATGATTTGGTGACGTAACCATTGGGGGTGACAGCCAACGATTCTCCGTCCATGCCTCGAGATTCTGCGTGTTCACGTGAATCTCGAGCGGTCCAGGCCTCGAGAGCCGGTGTCCTGTAGGTTTTAGATGTATCTTTGATCCATCACAGCTGATTTCAGTGGTCAAATTACCTCCTCAACATTTCTTGAAGTTCTCCAGAGGCCTGGTAATGACCCAGGGTGATATCTAAAACCTGCAGGACACCGGCTCTCGAGGCCTGGTGTTGGCCACCCCTGCTCTACGGTATTTCTAGTTGTGTATACTCTAAGGAGAATGCAGTTTTCATTCCCAAATCTAAATGTTGTAAGAAGGTAGTTTTGTTGACGCAAATATTTCAAACTCAAATAAAATGGTGGACTATAAGTTCAGTAGTGTAAATAAACTTTATATAATAAGGAGGCTCTCTGAGCAAACCCGCATGTGAGTAATATGATTTATTATTGCAGAACATGGCTTTTCTCTCTTTTCGTGTTCCTGCCATTAAAAGAAAGAGCAAAAGAAAAAATGTAAAACGCTGCGCAAATGTGAAAGAAACAGTCTGATCTTCCTGCTGTTAATCCTGTTGCTAATGTACTCCATTTTCTTCTTTCAAAATGTTTGTTTTGTCTTTGTTTTGTTGTATTTTGTATAATCTTAGATTACTTTCTTTAAAGCGCTTTGTGACTCCTGTCTGAAAAGCATTGTATCACTAGATATCAATGATAAGCTATAGTCATCAGTGCAATTGTACTCCTCTTTTGTGTAATTCCTGACTGTTTTGTCCCGCAGACTGAAGAAAAACCTAAAGATGTTCATCATTGTTCATCCATCCTGGTTCATACGGACTTTGCTAGGAATTACCAGACCCTTCATAAGGTCTCAGAGTTGTAATTGCTATTTTGCACGACTCTCCCAGCTATTGAAATTCATTCAGATTCATTTATAATTTAATTGCAGTCAAAGTCATGGAGATCTTCATTAGAAAGGATTATCATGTAGCATTTAGCAAAACCATTTTTTACTGTAACTCTTTTTGATTTCTATTTCCTTCAGTTCCAAGTTCAGCAGTAAGATCAAGTATGTGCATAGTCTGCAGGAGCTCGGAGAAATCATTCCTATGGAGTATGTGCATATACCTCACAGCATTGTCAGGTGAGCCAGCCTGTCATTAATATAAATGCCATTGGTTGTTGATCATGGTTGATCATGGCATTTAGCCAAGGACTTCGGGGGAAACAAACCACAACCGAACCACATCTTGCACATAATACATTGTTGTGAAGTTTCTGGGTGTTAAACTTACCTGACTGGTGTTCAGCCCTATGTAATTAAATTTACCTTTCTTTCATCTAGTGAAAACTGAAAGCCCGTCGGTTTCTGACATTCCTGTTCTAAACAAGTCAATCAAACTTTTCCCCAAAACTGGCCTTGAAACGAATCCACTCCAGCCTATTGGAGACAGTAAAAAATCAGAAGTTTTAAAGCCTTCTTAAAAACAAAGATATTACTCTGTTTTAATTGTATGATTTATTTTTTTCTGTACTCATGCCTTTGTTTGTTAATGTGTAAGACCAGAGAGCTGTTTTGACGGGTTCCTTTGATTTACTAGTGTATACCAGATTTTCTGGAAAAACTGATTGCACTTATTTTTTCTTCAGGTACCTCAAGTTGCTAATCATCACTTTTAAAACTAGATGGTTTAATTAATGTGTAGTTAAACTTCATTAAATAAAAAGAAAGGGAAACAATTTACAGGTTTGGGGGGTTTTTTTTGGGTTATTAAGCAATTTTGACTTCTTTAGGTTAAATTGGATGTTCTGAGGCCCACAGCCTGAAATGAGTTTGACACCCCTAGTGCAGAATAAAAGTCCTCAACGATATATTTAATGTGTGGTGCATGTGGCATTTTACAACCATTATTGTAGTTGCAACTATGTTTGAATATTTATCTAAGTCTTCAAATACTCTTACTTCTGTAATTGCATTTTAGAGACAAATTGTTTTTTGCAAATCTACTCAGGAAATTCACTGAATTTCCTTAAAAATTGAAACCAATCAGTGCAGATTGTCATCTTAAGTGCTTTAGGCATGTTTACAAATTTTTCTGCCCAAAGGTATGACCAGGAGAGGAGTTTGAACAAATTTGCATGCACGAGGTAAACCACTTAATCTGCCTCTTTCTATGAGTTGGTTATGTCTAATTCTCCCTGAAAATCCTTCATTAATTTTCTCATGCTGAGACTAACCTTTGACTGTCTTCTTATCCAATACAAAGGCACATTTAAAAAAAAAAAAAGCATTTTGATGATTGAAATATTGACTCATGTTGAGGCAAACTGTTACACCCCATGCATTGCAGTACATTGCTTTGACCTTGAATACTCTCACCTTTGAGCACCAGTGCTTGTTTTTATTTTTATCAATTCATTTGTCAGTGCAAGTGTCGATATAGGCTACTGATCCCCAGCTTTTGCATGTCTACTGACAGTATAGTTGCTCAGTTAACACCCGTCACTTACTTTTGCTTTCTGACTTTCAACCTAATGCTAAACCAGACTGGACACAGAATTGCAGGACACAGCAGCAGAGTAAGTGGTAAGTACTCTGCTGCTCCCGTTTAACTGTTTGTGCAATAATAACAGTGTGCAATACACATACACTTCTTCTTCTTTTTTTATTACTAAGTTAATATACTGTGTTGTGTTGTTTGTGTTGCGTAGTGATGTGTCATATCGTGTCGTGTTGTGTTATATGTAGTGCCGACGTAGGACAGTTTTCCAATTTCATTGTACTACTGTACTATGTATGACTGTGCAATGACAATAAAGAGTTATTTTATCTTATCTTATCTTAACAAGAAATGTTTGAAAAAAAATAATCCACCCCAGTTCACTCCATTCACAAACATTCCAGTCAAACAGATTGCCAAAACCCTTTTGAAGTAGTTCCTCCTCCAGAACCAGCCTTGCAGATCCTTCCCAGAATGATCAACTAGGCTGTTAGCTTTTAAACCTGCCCAGGTCCTTTTGAGAAAGTACTGATTTGTCTCTAACTACTGTTAGAGACAAACAAGGGGAAATTTATTGAAATATTCCAATGCTAGTATATGCAAAACCTCAAGTATGGTAGAAATGTGGTAGAACATCCAAACACAACGGGTTAGGCTTCTGTATTTTGATTAAATATCATGGTTGTTTCTGACCTGTGTTATAAAACCTAGTTTTTGCAAAATCAGAAATTTGGGGGAGGTAAATTTTTTAAAAACACCACATTTTCTCAAAGATAAACTGTTCCTTCCAGCTCTGGTTAGTCTGAGGTAGTACGTCTCTACACTACTGACCTGTGACATGGAAGTTGGATGTAGTTTTTGTGCTATTATTTTACTGTAAATGTTTTACTGTAAAGTGGATATGTTGCAATCATTTCTTTTCCTTCTTATCTCTCCCCTTAGAGTCAACAAGGGGAACTCTGCTGTGTGACGAGATAATTGGCTGCTGCCCTTCTTCTCCTCCCCGTGTTATGCTGTACTTGAGCACAGCATCTCTGAATTTGAAGCCAGCCTGTAGTATAAAATATGCTGAGCTGTCACAACATGTAACTCAGAGAGGATGATGCTGTGGTGCAATACATCAGGAAAAATCTAATTCAGATCTGAGGGTTCCGAATATACAGTAATACTGTGGTTGTGGTGCAGAGACTGTACTGTGGTGTGCTGAAGGGAAATGCTTTATACTATAATACAGTACTCTCAGCACTTCATTATGTTCTCCATTTGTTTTCTTTTACTTCAACTTTTTTGTTTACCATGCAACTCATATTATAGATTGCCTTTAAGGGTACTTGTTATTGGCTTGTAACCTACATGTATTAACAACAATCATGTATTGATAATTAACTCTGGGTTATTGTAGTAGCGTATTTTCAAAAGCCACAGTGATGTTTTTGAGTAGTACTAGCATCCCATCTAAAAAAAGCCACAAAAATGAGGCGAAGGCACACTAAGCTTACAGGAGATGTAATTTACTTTAAAGACATTTATTGAAGTATTTTCGAATTAAATTATGTCACAGTAGGTAAAACGAAGCTAACGCAGCAGTCTGTGTTAGACACTAGATCTGCGTTCTGGCACGGGATGCCACTTGCTAATCAATATTCAGTACACATGAAGTATTTGTCTTTATACATGTAGTCCTAAAATGAGTAGAAAACATGAATTCTGCATGTTATTTCAGTTAATGCTTCAACATCCCGTCTGTTTGCTAACATTTTTGTTTGCACACATAAATCCCTCCTGTCCACACTGACAGGAAATAGAAGGGCCAACCCAATTTGTAATAGTTTTCAAAGGTCTGGGCCGCTCCATTTAAAGCAAGGATTGACATTATGTCAACATCTCATTTAGCACCTCAGTCAATCTTTATATGAAATGTTTACAACCCATGTGTCACTGTGAGAATAAAGTAGAAGAGCTGTGCTGTAACAGAAGTTGTGTGTTGCATGCTTTTAGCTTGAAATTACTCTGACACATGCACACACACACCCAAAAGCGGAGCACTGTGCTGATACAGTAC
>NW_024582379.1:2667750-2670311 GCF_018398535.1 Haplochromis burtoni
TGTGTGTGTGTGTGTGTGTGTGTGTGTGTGTGTGAGACAGACAAATATTCTTGGGTGCTGGTGAGGAAATACCGTCTATATTACCTAATGAGATACTTTGTAGAAAGTGTCCACTGTGCAAGTTAGACCATATCGCTTTATTTATTTGTACATGTTTGTTTATTTGTGGCTTGCATGGTACTCATGTGTTGTAAAATATGTAAAATTACTTAGTTCATTAAAAATATGTTCCTCTCAAACAGTGTTTTCTCTAATTTTTCTAATAATTTACTAATAATTAAAATGATCAATAAAAGAAAACAGTGATATTAAAGGAAATTGGTATTAATTACATGTAAAAGAATTTTGCTGGCTGATTTAACATGTTTTACAGGAGCATTTCTCCTTGGAATTTTCTACCACCCCCTCTTTTCAGAAGTTTCTTATTGTTAAAAGGAAATGTTTTCTTCCCACTGTTTTTATCTATGCAAGCCACATGGCTTACAATTTTTAATCAGATTCATCACAGGGTTATTGTGGATTCATTTTGATTAATCAGGATTAAATATCATTCATTTTTTTTCTATATTAATCGCATTTTATTTTGCATGAGCAAACAGAAAATGGGAGAATATACGCACTTAACATTTTTATTGAACATCTTGAACATTCATGTTAACAAAAGACTCTGTAAACATTTATGCTCTGCGCATTTATATGGACAGAACCCGGAGTGTCAGATAAAGTGACCAGCTGTTCGTGTCTTGGGCTCAACCACACATGGGAAAGCCTGTGTCTAAACAGCGCCTCTCCCATTGGATAGTAGGAACAATTGCCCTGGCCTATAGTAGCAGGGGCCTTCAGCCTCCTGCTGGCTTGCGTGCGCATTCCACTAGAAGTCTGGCGACCTCATGGGCTCTCTTTAGGGGAGTTTCTATTCAGGAGGTGTGTGCAGCTGCATGCTGGGCCTCACCTCACACATTTGCTAGGTTTTACAGGTTAGATGTAACAGCACCTAACCTAGCGCATTCAGTCCTCAGTGCAGGTTCTTCCCAGGTGGGAGCTTCTCCCCTGTGAAGTGATGTTGGGGACAGTTGTCTTCTTAACAGGCATGTCTGGCAATCCGGGAGTCAGTATTTCTCCGATAGTGAGACACGAAATAAATGCTATGAAAGTGAATCTTAACCCTTTAAGACCTACCATAGAACCAAGTCCGCCAGAGCTTATATTATATTTTTACATGCTGTAGAGCCATTTTTGGGAGCATTTCAAGTTGCTATACATCAATACAACCATTATAGCCCAAATTTTAATAATATGTATGCATTAAGTGCATAGTAATTACATAAATTGCAAAAAAGTGCAATAAACTACAAAAAAATTGAAAATCGTTTTTGTTTTTTTAACATATATTTCTAGTTAGAGAAATTTAAGAGGCTTATCCCTCAAAACTGTAAATACAAAAAAGTTGCACAAAATAGTTTCCCACCACAGGAAATTTATTTTGAGTGTCTTCATAGTTTTATTTTTGAAATACACCAATTTTTATATACTGCAGGAAAAACGAAAATAAATATTATAATGCAAATTTGCAAAAAAGACAGCATATGCATCAAAATAAACTATTTCCAGCAGTGCAATATGAGTCCTAAGCATCCCAGAAACGACACAGAAAGTCATAAACTCAAACATAACTTTTAAAAACACCAGTATAAACTTATGATTTGAATTTCAAACACATAGGCTTTTGCAGGGTGAGGTCTATAAATACTCTATAGGCTCTTCTTGTTCGTGTGTTTCTTTTATTTATGTATTTCTATTAGTGCTATTTCTGCTACTACAGTGTATGTGTAATATGACAATGTTTAAAATGCAGGAGAGAGAAAAAAGAAGGAAAATAAATGAACAGGGGAGAAAATAGACAAAAATATAAAAGGATAGACCACAAATAGAAAAGTGTGATGGATTGTCAACTGCTGCACATGTAAGGAAAAAAAACATACAGCACCTGAAACAGGAAAAAAAATGTGAAAAAGGATAGATACACAAATCAACAAATCCTGTTATGTGTAAGTGTTTTTGTATGTATCTTTGTAACAAAATGTACTTGATAATGTGGGTGGGAAATCACAATAACAATCCCCAGCAGCCGACGGAGATAGGGGCAGCCAACCCCATTTATCCTCAACTCAGGAAAGCACTGACACCACATTTAAAGCAACAGATATAAAGAAACTGTTGTACATTCCTAAAATCTCCTCAACACCTATAACACATCTTTGACAATCATGACCCAACACTACCGAAGAATCTGTTTATAGTTTATCTTTTAGTATTGTCTTTCATAATAATTAATTAACACTTCACCTAAACTAACTCAGTCAGTGCCTTGTATCTCAGATATTTCTCCAAGCAGTAGATAGCAATGAGATCTCTGCCTGCATCAAACTTATTGGCAAAAAGGTGATGCTGTTCAATCAACCACTGCAGGTCTCCAGCACCATACACACATATTGATCTGACATGGTGGCCTTTACATTCTGGGTATACTGCTTGCAGAGAACCCTCTGACCCCTCGTGCC
>NW_024582379.1:2694444-2699801 GCF_018398535.1 Haplochromis burtoni
GTGGTCTCAGCCTCAGATACTCAACTAATCAAAGTGATGTCATGACAAAAATGAATGACCAACAAAACATTCTCCTCCTTCATTTCTGTCAAACAATGCTGTATGTAACGTGTCTTGCGGTTAGTATCATGGTTGCTAGGCAACCTGAACAGCGCGACGAAGCGTATACCGTCCCATTTCACAAGCCTCTCACTTCCGCACTTCTCGTACTTATAGTACACACCGTACGTAGTACGCGTAGTGTGTGTACTTCAAGCGTGCAGACCCTGAATAGACTACTTGCACTAGGGCAAGTGACGTATTTCCGTTTCCAAATAGTACCGCTTGTGCGTTTCCGGTACGTTTGCTTATCTATCGGTATCTATGCTAATGTCGCTTCAGAATGAGTATAAAAAGGAAAGTATTTAAAACAGAACATTTTCAAAAACAGGAGAAGAAATACTCCGAGCATTGCTGTGTCCCACTTTGTTCAGCTTCAGCCAAATTTAACGGCATACTAAGTTTTCATGCCTTTCCGACCCATTCCGACTTGAGAAGATAATGGCTGGTAAACATACGCCGGGATCATTTCACGATCTCCTCTCACACCAGGGTCTGCTGCAGACACTTTGCCAGTGATCAACTCATAGAGCCAACAACCCTCGATGGTCGAAGGAGGCTTATTAAAGGTGCTGTACCAACACTTTTTGAGTGGAATGGCTATAAAGTTGAACCACCGCGGCGTAGTGTTTGGGAGAGAACGGAGCGACGCTCTGAACTAGTTCCTCCTGACGATCAAGAAGAGCAAAGTCTTACAAGAGATCATGACTACTGCTCAGTCCCCGAGCCGTCTGCATTGGACATATCTGCATCAGCTGCAGAAGACCTGTCCAAAGACACAGCCAGTGTGTGACACAAACTTGAGTGCATGCGTGCTCTGGCTTATGGGGGCTCTTAAAGGGACAGTACACCCCCAAAACACCAGGTCTAATCATCACCATGACAACCCTACAACAGACCTCTGGTACACAGGCAACCAGTCAAAAACACAATCCCCTCTTTTTAAACCCTTTCCAGGGTTAGTATTAGTTCACTTGGCTAAACAGACGGTAGGGAAGTATGTGGATTTGAAATAAAAAGCAATAAATCATCAGCATAGAGAGAGACTTTGTGTTCAGTTTGACCTCTTTGTATACCCTGAACAAGTTTGATGTTGAAAAAGGGTAGCATCCATTAACAAAGCCAGACTGATCTTCAGATATGACTGCTGGCAGGAGCCTTTCCAACCTATGGGCCAGCGCTTTAGCTAGGATCTTAAAGTTAACATTCAAAAGCGAAATTAGTCTGTATGATGCACATTCAGTTGGATCTTTCCCCATTTTCACAATTAAAGGTATGGAAACATCATACCAGGAAGTTGGCAGTTTGCCCTGTGTGAATGATTCAGATAGAACCAAGTGGAGTAGAGGTACGAGCTTTGGGGCAAATGGTTTGAAAAATTAAACCAAAAAGCCATCTGGGCCAGGGAACTTCCCTGACTGTAAGGAGAAAATTGCAGTGGTAATCCCTTCTTTGGAAAATGGTGCATCCAACATCTATCTGTGGGTGTCTGCCAGCCCAGGAAAATCCAAGCTTTTAAGAAAATTTGTGATAAGTGAGTGGTCGGTGTGAGATTCAGAGGAATAAAGCTTCAGATAATATTCCCTAAACGCATCATTGATTTTGGCACGATCAGTAACGAGCCCGTCATCTGAGTTAATGGCGGTTATACACTGACGTGGATTTAGACCCCTTATTTGGTTAGCTAGGAGTTTGGCCGATTTCCCCCCATGCACAAAAAATGTACTCCTACTCTTTAAGAGTTGCCTCTCCATAGCATGAGTTGAAGGAAGTTCAAATTTGGTTTGAAGTTCAAAATGTTTCTTGTAAACCTCAGAGTCCTTATTGTGTGCATAGTGATGGTCCAAGTCTTTTATTTTATTGGCTAATTCTTGCCTTTCTTTTAAGGTTACCCTCTCCATATTAGCTGTCTATGAAATGATCTGTCCTCGGAGATAGGCCTTCATTGAGTCCCAAACTAAAAGGCTAGAAATATTCAGGGAAAGGTTGGTGTCAAAAAAAGAGTTTAATTTGGTTATTTATAAATTCCAGAAAGGTATTATCAGATAGTAGTGTGGGGTTAAAACACCAACTCCTGTCTGTTCTAGGTAAGTCGGGAATAGACAAAGTCACCATTAAAGGGGAAATGGTCTGATATAACTATGGCATGGTATTCACAGTATATCATTGCAAAAGATTTCACATAGGGCAGCGCCAAAAAAGTCAGTTGGGCAGATGCTTTTTGTGGATTCTGCTAAGCCAAGTATTCGTAGATTTTTCCAACGGCTGCTGCCTTCTAGGTCGATGACTTTGGTGGCCAGTTTGGAGTTAGACCCTGAAAGGTTACCATGTGCTTCTTCCAGTTCTTTGATCCGCTGACCTGCATCTTCCGCTGCCAGCTCGAGCGAAGACAAACGCTGGCCATGTTCATCCACAGCTAGGCAAACTTGATCGAACTTTGCCTCCAGCCAGGTGAAGGAAGACTTAAATTCAGCCTTGAGTTCTGCTGCTAGCTCCTCTTTTTGTTGGGATAACAGCTCAGCAATGGCGTCCACCATTAGGTCAGGAGATGAGTCGTCTGTTTTACCTGCCTTATTCTTTGAAGTCGATTTTGAAGCCATAAGAATGCACCATAGGGGGATACAGGTATGTGCCTAACTGGTGGTTTAAGAAAGGTTAAGAAAGTAAAGTTTAAAAAAGGAATTGAGCGGAGCCAAGCAACTATGTCACGTGCATAGTTATACAAAGATAAGATAAGATAAGATAACCTTTATTAGTCCCACGCGTGGGAAATTTGTTGTTAAGGCTGCCGACCTTTGCCAGCTTCATCTTACCCTTCCGACCATACATACATTACACAAACATCACATGGGGAAGACAGGTCAGAGGTGTATAACAATGGAAAATGCACAACATGAGGAAAGACAAGGAGAAAAAATAACTCCCCCCAGACTGAGCTCCAACAGGGAGATCAGTTTGAGAACAGAAAAAAAAAAGAACATGAATCAGCACATCTCACAACATAGAAGATATAAGCTTAGAAGGCGTTTGGATGGGATGGGGGGTGAGTGTAGGTCTGTGTGTGAGTGTGTGTGTGTTCCGTGTTCCACCGAGAGAAAGTGTCCCTTCACCCGATTAGGCAAAAGCCAACAGTCTTTGGTCGATGCGGGTGGCCTTGAATGAGGAGGGAGAAAGTCACAACACAGTCAGTCACAGTCTTAAGGGAGAATTGTTATTCCCGTCAGCTTTTGCCTTGAGCATCCAGCTGGTGCCAGGGGGGCCACATGAAATGAAGATGGTAGCTGTTTTGGTTAGTGCGAAGAAACTGCTTCCAATTTTACAGTTGTCTAATGTCCATCACTGGTCACAAGTCTCTCGTTGGAGAGCTGTGAGCCTCTCCATGATGTTATCCATCCATGCCGAGATGTTATCCAGTTTGCTCATAGGGCATGAGTGTTCACGACAGCTGTGAGCCTCTCCGAGATGTTGTCAGATGGTCACAGTACTCACAGCAGCCGCAAGCTTCTCCAAGATGTCATCTGTACTGCACCCGATGAGCCCATTCTGAGAACCCACAGCTCGCTCCATCTTTCCAATCAACATAGCGGGCAGCCTTGTGAGGATTTGAACACCCATTTCCGCTTTCTTTATCCTTTCATAAGCCAGGGCCAAGCCAGGGCCAAGCCAGGGCCAAGCCAGGGCCAAGCCAGCGCCGATCAGCAAGAACCCTGTTATCATGGTTCCGAAAAGGTGCTCCCAAACCAAGGCTTCTCGTCGAGAGGAGGGTGTCAATTGCATTCAGGGACCAGTTGATCAAATCCATAATTCTTTAGGTTTTTAGAGAACAAGTCTGGGAGACTCTCTTAGGGTTAGAGAATAAGCGAGACTATACAAAAGACATGAGAAGCCAAGCAGGAAAGATAAGGGAGAGGGAGAAAGAGAAAGTGCGACTGCCTCCGTCAAGAGCCAAGAAAGAAAAAGTACAACATGCAGTGAAATGTGTGCCGATACGCTCCTCGACTGTGCAAAAATTACTGTTGGGACTGTTGGGATGATCTCCTCCACCAGCATGCTAACAAAACTTACTGCTACATCCGTAGACTCGTTGATGTCGACTCTGCATGCTCTGAACATGTCCCACTCTACATCGTTGAGCGCGTCCTGTAGCTTCTGATCTTCTGATTGGGCAGACCAGTGTTTCACCTCCCTCTTGGTTAATTCATCCCTCTGTATGTTTTGTTTAACTTACATACAACTGGGCTTGTCAGGCACTCTTTTTGGCTGCTGTGGTTATTATTATATTTGAATGCTTTTGTCCAGTTTCGACGCAAGGCTGTCCTTGGTGGAGATTCTTCACCAAGAATTTAAAAGCTTGCGAGAATCCCTGGAGTTCAGCCAGCAGCAGGTGGAAACACTTGCTGCTGAAAATGCCACGCTAAGGGAGTCGGTGAAATGTCTCACAGAAAATGTTACCCAGCTGTGGAGATACAGAAATTCTTTTATTGCTGCCATATAATCTGCATCATTATAATTGCATTAATAACATTCTTTACAGCATTATTTCATCTAATAATATTTCTCACAGTATTGATACTGCATTACAGTTGTTTATTGAAGATGTCCATTTGAGGATCCTTCCATTATGTTAACTTTTATTATTAGAAGTATTTTATACACATTGCATATCTGTGCTTATTTTGAGTTGATGTTCAGTTCATTAAGGGTCTTAAGCTTCACTGGCGTGACTGTCCAGGTGATACATGCTGAGGGAAACTAGAACATAGAAGGATAACTGCAATGCATGCTTACAGTACATATAATACATATAATCTAGGAATGTGTCTGGCCTGAGGCCTCAACTCATTTGGTGTCTTACTATATTTTATTCTACTTGGTAACAGATGATCAGAGTCAATAATTAGCCTCAGAGACCCTGAGGGCTTGAAGTTTATTACCTTGTATGGAAGGTGTTATAGAAAAGAGAAGTTCTATGTCTGCTTATAGCTATTAAAGATGTACGATTAACTGTGACTAATGTCTGGAACCTATTTTAATCTATCATTGACGCCATGAGGGGGCGTGTACCCCACTGCTTTATAAGTATCCACAACATGTATTTTGGTCAGAAGACATATGTTGATGTTTTCTCCTGTGTGTTAATAAACTCATCGTTTGATTGCACTTTTCTGGGGCCTCCGTGGTTTGTGACACTGCTCTACATTGATTGATTTCGCGACACAGCTCAATAGAGAAAATAAAAAAATAAAAGAAACAGTTAT
>NW_024582379.1:2699821-2721943 GCF_018398535.1 Haplochromis burtoni
TGGTGGGTAGCCGAAAACGTAATATGTTGACGATTTGTCACCTAGCGTAAAATGTTATGCTTTGGGAGTGAGAACGTGTTGCTGTCAGCCTAGTGTTCAGAGCATGGAGGCGCTACAAGGATACAGGCCAGTACATCAGGAGACGTGGGGGAGGGCAACAAAACAGCAGTAGGACCGCTACCTTCACCTTTGTGCAAGGAGGAACAAGAGGAGCACTGCCAGAGCCCTGTAAAATGACCTCCAGCAGGCCACAGATGTGCATTTGTCTGTCCAAACAGTCAGAAACAGACTCCATGAGGGTGTCATGACGGCTCAACATACACAGGTGGAGTTGTGCTTACGGCCCAACACTGTGCAGGATGTTTGGTATTTGCCAGACAACACCAAGATTGACAAATTCGCCACTGGTGCCCTGTGCTCTTCATAGATGAAAGCAGGTTCAGACTGAGCACATGTGACAGACGTGACAGAGTCTGGAGATGCTTTGAAGAATGTTCTGATGCCTGCAACATCCTCCAGCATGACCGGCTTGGCAGTAGGTCAGTAATGGTGTGGGGTGGCATTTCTTCGGGTGGAGGCCGCACAGCCCTCCATGTGCTCGCCAGAGGTAGCCTGACTGCCATTAGGTACCGAGATGAGCTCCTCAGACCCCTTGTGAGACCATATGCTGGTGCAGTTGGCCCTGGGTTCCTCCTAATGCAAGACAGTGCTAGACCTCATGTGGTTGGAGTGTGTCAGCAGTTCCTGCAAGACGAAGGCATTGATGCTATGGATTGGCCTGCCCGTTCCCCAAACCTGAGTCCAATTCAGCACAACTGGGACTTCATGTCTTGCTCCATCCACCAATACCACATTGCATGACAGACTGTCCAGGAGTTGGTGGATGTTTTAGCCCAGGTCTGGGAGGAGATCCCTCAGGAGACCATCCGCCACCTCATCAAGAGCATGCCCAGGTGTTGTAGGGTGATCATATAGGCATGTGGAGGCCACTCACACTACTGAGCCTCATTTTGACTTGTTTTAAGGACATTACATCAAAGTTGGATCAGCCTGTAGTGTGTTTTTCCACCTTAATTTTGAGTGTGACTCCAAATCCAGACCTACATGGGTTGTTTGGGGCCATTTTGTTGGACATTGAATCAGGACATTGAATCATTCTCCCAGACTGCTGTTTCCACAATCAATTTACCTGTAGGTTCTCTATCTATTTTCTATAGTACACAGCCAAACACTAAAGTTTTACATTTTCTACCCTTGGGTTATGAAATTATCACATGCCATGCTAGATTAGCAATGATAGTCTATGTAAATATTAATGTACTTAATATAATTTTAAATAGCCATTTAATTACAAGCTTAAACTGCCGAAAAACTGATAGTAAATGATAAAATAGAATGAAAAAGAAGAAGAACTTTAAAAAAGAATAACCCCTACAGGCTTGGTGTGACCCATCTCCTAGATGTTATTTTACACTGTTTGACACAACTGCAATTTGATAAACACTTAAGAAATACAAATGATAACATGTGACATAATAATAATCATCATCATCATTGTCACAAATGAAAATTAAAAAAAGCTAACTAAATGGTTTCCCAGTTACAGGTGGGAGTTCAGTTGACTAAGCAAAGCACTATCACAAAACTTAAATCAAAAGGCGTGACAACACTGCTACATTTAGTAACTGTCGTACAAATTCAGACTCCACAACTTTTATAACACATCTAGGTCCACATGAAGTTATGATCCAACACTATCCAAGAATGTGTTTATACTTTTGGTTATCCATTTGAATTGTCTTTCATGGTGGATGATTAACTCTCCAACTAATCCAACTCAGTCAGTGCCTTGTGTCTCAGATATTTCTCTAAGCAATAGATAGCAATGGGATCTCTGTCTGCATCAAACTTATTGGCAAAAAGGTGATGCTGTTCAATCAACCACTGCAGGTCTCCAGCACCATACACGCATATTGATCTGACATGATGGCCTTTACATTCTGGGTATACTGCTTGCAGAGAACCCTCTGACCCCTCGTGCCCCTGCCACTTCACCATCCGTGCAATTGCATTCATGTCTGTCATGTCAAATTTACGGTTGGGCCATGTTGAGCCTGGAACACCAGACATTCGTTGTATTGTTGCCCACAGAAACTCATCAGGACTGTAGGTGTCTTTGGCCCACTCAATGAGGGCCTGTATTCGCTCGTCTTCCAACACACTGTGAATATAACCTCGGTTGACCACAATGTAGGCATTTCCTGATAGTATAGGGAGATTGAAGGGAGTTGGATCCTTTGTTTTTCCTGTTTGCTGGGACAATTAAAATGATCGTAAGTAAGTCTGAAACAATGTTTTTTTACAATAGCAAAGTAAATTGATCAATGGCAACATGATACATTATGAAAAAAATATCCAAAAGAAGTACCTGGATTTGTCCATCAATTACTTGGTAAACATTCATCACCCTCCTCTTCTTTCCTTGAGGCATTTCTTCCGACTCCAAACTGTTACCTCCTTTCAGTGAACGCAAAGCTTGCACAATTTCCAAGTTAGTTTTTAGAGGGAAATCCTGACCACAGAGGTTGATGAAGTATTTCCAGTTTGTACTGGTGTTATAGAGATCAGCCATGCAGTTAAGATCAGCCTGTACACGTGTCCATCCAGCGTAGACCACATCCACAGGCTTGCTGACCATGAACACATTTGGGAAACAGGAAGTAATGGCATTGATGGCAATAAAGACTGAGGCCGGTGCTTTTTTGTCCACATGGACACAATAAATATTTTGAGGTGCGTAGATAGCTCGCAGTAGTCGTTCAAAGTTTTGCACCTAAAGATAAGAACAATTTAATTGGCTTCCTAAATGTTTTTGGTAAAAAATGTTCAAATGAGCACTTTCATGGTTATTTAACAAACGGTCAAAACTAAAGTACCAATGTGAGATATCCATCATACCTAAAACAGTAATTTTGTGATAAGAAATTTCAAAAGATCAAGCTCACACCATGCTCCCTGTACTGTACACCATGCACTGTACATTTAATCACTTAGAACTTTACATATTTAGACCTACTGCTAAATGTTGCAGTAAATTATATAACATGCTTACCTTGTGATGTACAACCATAGAGTAAGCCAGAAGAAAGTCCTGTTCTTCCTTGCTTAACGGGAATGTTATGTATTTCCTGGTTATTTTGAATTTCCTGTAAATTCACAGTTTTCAAGACGCAATGTTGGTTTTAAAGTCCATATCTGTAAATCGTGATTAAGAGTTGAGTAATTACTAAAACCTGTGATTTAAAACTACAAACCTGCAGTCTTTGGTTGCATTGATATAATACTCATCAGGGATCTGAATAATTTTCTGAAAGTCTTTGGTGATGGTCAGTAATTTTGCTTTCAGCAATGCCTCCTTCTCTCCCTGCAGGATCGCTGAGCAGTTGCAAACTTTCTCTGGGCTCTCATCAATATTGGTGTACTCTAGCCATTGATACCTGAGGATGTAGGCAGGACGTCTACCTCTTTTCAGTGGAATAAGTAGGGAAAGCATCCATAGTGATCCCAGTACAGCAATGAAATGCAATAACCATAGCTGCCAGCCTCGTTTTGGAAACATTTTTTTTACGTAATGGGAGAATCTCAAGTACAATAATATTAAAGTGTGTGAGAGCTGCTAAAAATGTTCTATATTTATTTTATGGTAACCTCTGGCACTATAAAATAGTAATGATTAATGTTTTATGATATGTAGACAATTTCCTTTCATGGAGTTATGCTGATCAGTGCATCTGTTACTGAACCTGGAACCAAGAGATGACATGAGGATAGTAGTGAAAAAACATGATATATGGAATATTTCAAAAAGAAATTTAAGTATAGGCCTGTGAAACTTCTTACGTCTAAAGTTCAGAACAAGTACCAACATAAAACTTTAAATTGAATAGTTTTAGGCAAAATAAAGCAAAAGCCGTTGTTTTTAAATGAAACATTCTGTTAGGTAAAATTCATGTAACTTCATTATACTACAGGCATACATTGCGTAATAACTGCTTTGCACAACCACTGAGTTCTGTAGTTTGTTTTGTACCTTTCCTAACTTAATCAAGAGAAAAAGAGATTATTTCCTACCTGGGATCTTTCATTGGCAGAGCAAATCCTTTTTTCTATTCTCATAGTTATCTATGGCATTCCTTTTAAGGTTTCTGATACATCAAATCTTCGGGGCACGTTTTATTCCTTGAGCTAAACTGGTTACAGAAGACCAAACTGAAGACATTCTGTAAGCCACAGCCTCCAAATACCTGCAGAGGGTGAGGCAAGTTCCTAGTCAGCTAGATGGAAAGAAGAAGAATCAGGAAATCAACATCAGATAACCCATTAGATAACAGATCATTGACATCAAGACAAGGAATCTCCTGACCATGCAAATCCAGCACCCTGAAACTGTATCCTAAGTGAAAAGGAAGGAGGCCAAGGATTAGTGAGAGTCAGAATCACTGTCCAGGATGAGACAACGAACATCCATGAGTACATCAGGAAGTTGGACACAATCGACCACGTGCTTAATGAATACATCTGGGAAAGCACTGAGGATTTATTGTTATTTTCCATTTCACTGTAAATAATCGCATTGTTGATATTCAGAGCTCCCCACCTGGGTCCTCCTTCCTCACATCCCCATGGTTGGCCAGCGTCAACCGTGACAGAATGATCCAGCCAAACATGGGCTCTGCGGACTCTGAGGAGAGGCTCAGGAGGGAGGTAATGAACAAAGTTTACAGACTATATGATTTGTGGTGGGAGAAGCCCGGGGAAGTCTTGCGTCACGTCTCGCCGTGGAGAGGCAGCTGCAGGAGACGTTTTTAAAATTTCCCTGGCTGGTTGACTGTCTCAACCCATGGTTGGGACTTCATGGACTTCCTGCTCTCAACCCTCCACCTCCACTCTCCGAATTAGGCTGCTCACCGGCCCAGTCGTCTACATGGAAACGACGTTCATGCCGCCAGCGCCTCTCACCACAGTCGGATCCCCAGACAGCTCTACTGCCAGCTGTGGTGAGTAATGGGGACACTTTTTCATTTCTCACACCATCTGTTTCTTTGTTTACAGTGGACGGTGATGCCGCAGACGCTTCTGTAAACCAGCCATTAGTGCAGCTGGCATCGCCTCAGTCTGAGGTCTCCACACCACTCTTTGCTCCACCACCTGCGGCTACGGCGCCACCCAGACCTGCTCAGCCTGAGCTGGAGGAGCTCAGCAAGCCGGAGGAGCTCGCGCCACCCGAGCAGGACCTCAGCGAGCCGGAGGAGCCCGTCCGCGAGCCGGAGGAGTCCGCGCTGCCTGAGCAGGAGCTCAGCGAGCTGGAGGAGCTCGCACCACCCGCGGAGGAGCTCAGCAAGCCGGAGGAGCCCGCCCCGCCCACAGAGGAGCTCAGTGAGCTGGAGGAGTCCGCGCTGCCTGAGCAGGAGCTCAGCGAGCCGGAGAGACCAGCATGGTCACCATGTCCACCACGTCCACCTCCAGACAAGAACCAACATAAAACTTTAAATTTAAAACATGATACAATAACCTGAAACACTGACTTCAAAGTAAAACAGGAAACTTAGGCAAACTTGTGGCCCACCTTTAAGCACCTGTAGTACAGTTTGTTGTCCTTCAAAAATGTTCATTTGTGGTCTAGTGACTTTTCTGAGAAGCTTGGGAGCTTTGACAACTTGTGCCTTTCATCTTTGCAGAACTTGTAGGCGACCTTTAACCTTGTGTCACCTTGGCTCTCAGAACTGAAGAACCTTCTTGGATGAGAGGTCTTAGGTTACCTGTTAAGAGGTGGTCAGGCTGAGTCCAGAGGCGCACACTCAGAGGTTCAGCTCTCTATTTCACTGCAAGGTCCCTTCATTCTTTACATATCTGATATAAGATTTTTTAGTTTGTGTTATGTTTATTTGTAGCTTCATTTAAAGGAAGAAGAGCTTGTGAATTGGAACCAACACAGGAAGAGAGATTGAAGCCATATGTGTAGAGGAATGCGGTGACATACAACCCTTCCTCCTGTTTTAACAGACAAACTAGCGCTCTCTCTCTCTCTCCTTTTATGGGAATGTCTGAATTTCTATACATACCAAGTTATCTCCTGTTTCAGCTGACAAGCGAACAGTCTCTCCTTTTATGGAAATGTTTTATATTCTGAACACACCACTCCTACTTCCTTGAAAACTTGCTTAAGTATAAATAAAGAAAGCTCTGAAAGCCCTGGGCGGTCTTTCCTCTGTGTCACATCTGTCCTGCACACGTTGCTGCAGGATGGATTGGGCGATGAGGGGGGATCGTCCATGTATGCATGAAAAAGATATCTTGAGTTTGAGTTTCTTTGCCTTCTAATAATTTTCTCTTCACAATATCCATGTCGAGCAGAGTGTAAATCCTGAGGCTGAATGGCCTTTGGGCAAGCACACACACTTCTTAGCAGTGCAAAGCTATGAGCAAAAACAGCAATATATGAAAATCCAGGCAGCCAGCCTTTGTCTGCCCAACCAATCCTTAAATTGCACGGCATGGATAATTTGCATTGCTTTGGGGATTTTGGAAATGAGATAGCTAATCCAATAGTTAATGCGTTAGCTATCCCAGTTAATCCAAAAAACGAATAATTTGTTAATATAATAGCTAATCCGTGAGCTAACAGGAAAAGGAAATGGATTTTCATATAAGGAGTGGAATTTTTTTCTTAAGGAAGTACAGGAGAACGTCTGTTGTTTAAAAGATTTAATTTGCTTCAGCAGTTGAAAGTACAAGTTAAAGCGCTGGACCGCGATGTGAAATCAGCAATCTGCTTCGCAAAAAGGATGCTTCTCAGAGTGGGTGATACATACTCTGACAAAAACAAGTGTTGTTATGACTTTCTATCTTTCTTCTGAGGAGTGATGTGACGGTCCTGGCGTCTCCCAGATCGTCTCCTCCAGGATAAAACACCTCCCTCACCTAGCCTTGATTATTAATATTATCTAGCAATTCTAAGCCTGCTATTTTCTACTTATTTTCCAAGTTTGGGACATTCTGTTTGGACTCCCTTGGCCCAGAAAATATCATCCTGATTTTAACCAGTTATGATATGTTAGCATGTTTACAAAACCTTCTGCACTTCTACATGTCAATCACGATAATTCAATTCAGTCGTAGTGCAAAATCAAAGTTTTTGACCCCTATTGCATGGAGTGCCAACTCTTTCATGAGCACATAGCAATGTGTATGCAAAAAATCATTTAAAAAACAGCTTTGTTTAATCATTTTATTCCTAACAATGTCAAAAATAAATCTTTGGTTTTTGAATCTACTTACTTATTTCTCTTTTTTTGTGTTTTAAAAAAGATTTATAGAATCAGTTTTTTAGTTTGGAATTCAAAAATGTTTGTGAAATTTTTATTGACACTTTCATTATTTTTTTTGTGAAATTCATTTTTGATTATTTATTAATGGATTAATAATTCATTTTGAAATATTGATTTTTAAGTAGTGCTTTTATTTAAATTAAATTATCAGATAATAATTTACTTTAATAATGTTTGAATAAATGAATTTAAATTGCGTATTTTATCTTTCAATTCATTATTTAAGCACACAATTCTGTATTTTGATGCGTGTGACTCTTGTGGTCCTCCATATCCAAGTGCTTGGTGCTATATACAGTAAATACATAAATAACATTTAACTGAGTAGAACAGAATATCTTTAAACTGTACACATTTCCTGTTTTTATTTATGCAAGCCACATGAGCAAAGAGTTCAGAAAACATTTGGTCAAGTTAATGTAATAAGGTAGGTTACGCTTTATGTTTGTGGCCATAGAGTTGCTGGAAATTGAATAATTTCCCCTGCCTGCTGTTTCCAAAATCAATTTCTCTGTAAAACTAAACTTTTGCATTTTTTACCTTTAGGTTATTAAATTATCACCATGTTAAGCTGGATTAGCAATGGTAGTCTGCTTATATATTAATGTAGTTCATTTAATTTCAAATAACCATTTAAATACAAGCTAAAAAGCAAGAAAACTAGAGTTAACGATCAAATGAAACAAAAGAGAAGAAGAACTTTAAAACAATCTCAAAGGTTCGGTTTGACCTTGGTCCTAGATATTATTTAACATTGTTTGTCATAAGTTGATAAACACTTAATAAATATAAATGATAACATGAGACATAATAATAATGATCATGATAATATTAATATTCACCATCATCATCACAAATGAAAGTAAAAAAGGCTAACTAAATTTTTAATTTGGGATCACAAAATGTCAACGGTTTCCCAGTTACAGGTAGGAAGTCAGTCAACTTCATCTCACCAAAGAACCAGCATAAAAGTTAAAAGCAGTTGTGAAAATATTAAAATCTGGAATCTAAAACAGGAACCACCTTTTTTGAAATTGAAAGTAAAAGTGATTATCTCCTGTCTGGGATGTTTTGTGCTCTGGCATTTCTTTTAACCCTTGTATGGTGTTCGGGTCTGTGAGACCCGTGTTCAGTGTTTTTCAAAAGAAAAATTAAACAATTAATTATTTTTTCACGTGTAAATGTGTTGTGTCTTTCCACTCACTCCACTTGATTATAACTGATTTATTTATAACATTTTATATAAAAGAAAAACGAGAAGCACATTAATTCATAAATGTGATCTAACAAAGGTAAAGGGAAAAAATTAACCATGTTTGCTGTTCATATGTCTTGTAATTGGGATGAAGTAAACATCTGTTGAGTAATTTAACATAAAATTGTTTGATAGTGTTAATTTGGAAAGCCAAAACTCTAGCGGGTCCACCAGACCCATGAACACTGGCTGAGTAACAAAAATACGAACACCACACAAGGGTTAAGTTATCTGATGCATCAAACCTACAGGACAACTTTTTAGTCCTTCAGTTAAACTGGTATCTCTTTTAACAGACATATTTGTTTCGTACTTCAGGATTTGTAGTCATCACAAGAATGTGTTAAACAAATATATACCACAGAGACCTTATAGCAGACAGAAATGCATTTAACGTACTCAGGCAATTACAGTGCTATTTCCCCGCAGCCTTAACACCAAGAGTAAAACTTATCTAGCTGACATAGCAGGAATAAGTATACTGCACCTGACAGAAATAACATGCTCTTACTTTAAAAAAAGATACGTCGCTCAATCACATGGTTCTCTTCTCCATGCCACTTCCTTTCACACACACACACCAACACACACGCACACGCACACACACACACACTACACAGACACAGACCGCACCACACAACACACCCACCACAAACGACAACAAAGAACACACACGTAATCCGCAGACTGGTGCAAGAAAAACCAGTAATGATTTCTCGTATGAATGTACAGAAAACCAGTTAACGACGACTCAACAGTGACAGCAATGATAATTATATGTGTGTGTGTGTGTGTGTGTGTGTGTGTGTGTGTGTGTGTGTGTGTTGTGTGTGGTGTGTGTGTGTGTGTGTGTGTGTGTGTGTGCGTGTGTGTGTGTGTGTGAGCACAGTACATCAAAATGCAATGTAAATATGATGTAACACTAGACTAGTTGGACTAGTTTGGATCTTTTGTGTGAATGCACAGAAAACCAGTTAACAATGACTCAACGGTGACACATAATTTGCTCCAGTTTCTCTAGCTGAACCTTAAAAAAAATCCCAACAATCCCACCATTTCACAGGCATATCTTGGCATGATGAGTCTTTAAAAAAGGTATAAAAATATCTACAGATGAATAGTATCTGAAAATTGTACACTCATTCTCCTTAGATATTGAAAATACTCTTTGGTTTTGTCTAAATCTCTCTGAAAAGCCTTCATTAATTTTCTTATGCTTTTTAACCTTTCACTGACATTTGACTGTCTTACCGTTGACCTTAAAGTAAAGCGATCTCTTTCCTTTCTTCTCAGACAGCGCTATCGTAAATCTCCCGTCAATTAACATGTGGATCCATCCTTTACATTGCTGCCATGTGGTCGTAGTTGGATGTCGCTGAAAACTGAGCTTATTTGTTTTGAGGGTGTGTCCATCTCCCTTTTAAGCAGCTTTTCTCTGGTGGTTTTTGCATGCGCATTGTGGATAAACCGCAGGTCTGACAGTAGAGTGGAGGACAGAGCTTTGCGAAATATGGTCAAAAACTGTCCCATCTTATCACACCTGAGCACCACTGAACCTGGATTGAATGGGTGTGGAGACATCTGCAAGTGGTAGCAGTCAAGCTTGTGCTGACAAGTTGCAATTGTATTGTAAAAAAAACAACAAAAAAACAACAGGGCTTTAACACCAAGTAAATTAAGGGCAGTATGTACTGATACTTTTAACCTATAATGGATCTTATTTTGGGCAGAGCAATGTGATTTGTGAGCTGAATCATCTTGCATTTGCCAAATTCTGAACACATTTTAATGACCACCAAAAGACAGTGGTGTGATTACATTGTACAATTTTTTTTTTGGAGACCTGGAATGTAAATGTGCTTCTCTTTAAAGGACTTGTCAGCATCTGTTGTTTAAAACGGTTAAAGGTTTAGGGGTGGCTGTAGCTCAGGTGGTAGAGCAGGTCAGCTACTAACTGGAAGTTTTGATCCCAGTCTGTTACAGTCTGCATTCCAGATATCCTTTGGAAGAATACTAACCCGATGTTGCTCTCCAATGCCTCCAGTGTGAATGTGTATGAATGTTAGATAGGGAGCACTTAAAAGTTTAGAAAAATGAGTGATTGGGTGTGATTGGGTGAAAGAATTAGCTGTATAAAGCGCTTTGAATGCTCAGAGTAGAAAAGCGCTATATAAGAACCTTCCATTTACCATTTAAAAGTGCTATAGGTTATAATGAATCAACGTGACAGTCAACAGAAAAAGGTTCAGAAAATTTTCAATGTGCAAATTTGAGGTGTATTTTTTAAATAAAAATTATAATAAAATGTATTTAACACAGTTCAATTGGATACATACTAGAATTTGAGAACAGAAACAAAGTATCAATACAATTGCGTTAGTGTCAGTTAGATACTGATAATAGTGTTGGTATCGATGCTATCGATATTTGGCCAGTATCATGCAAAGAAGATGTAGCTTGAAAAAGTTGTCAATAACTTCTTTAGTTATCAGCACAACAAACATTGACAATGATGGAGAGAGGACGTCAGCTGTGAATATGCCCGGTCTAATAAAACAGGCAAGTTGAAGAGGTGCAGGCTCAGGAGCACTTTAGGATTAACATCTAAGAGGATATCTGAACGTAAGAAGTTAAATTAATTGTTTTGCCAAACTCCACATTTGTTCTTATTAATATTTTTATAACATGTCACCGTGAGGACCAAGCAGCCAAGGCATAGAAGGTACAGGAAAAAATATCTTCAAAATTGGTTTTCTTTATTTTAACCCTTAAAAAAGTTCAAAAGGCAAAATTCAAAAACATAATTAGCGGGCCCATAAAAGAGGTCAACTAAATATAACTCTACAAAAAGTAACTTCCAGAAACTTAAACAAACAAAGTGGAGACAACTTAACTCACAAACTAAACTAATTACAAAGACACAGGAGGGTAGGTTTATAGTGGTTTGGCCAAACCATTTACACACAAAAGGGGGAAACAAAAACACAAACTAATACTAAGCACAGAACAACATAAGTAAACCTAAAAAAAAACCCTGTTTCCGATAGAACATGGTCGGTCCTGCTGAGCAGGCATTTTGTTCTCATCCTCAGCCACGCCTTTTGCCCTAGACAGGAAACAGCCACCGTCCCAAACCAGGTAACTCAGAGAAAGAGAAACATAATTAATATAACAGAAAACATTTTTAGAAAAACCACACAATGCTATTATGTGTGCGCCTCATAATATCAATGTTAGGTTTAAATAAAATGATTAATGAATTATATTAATGAAATAACTGCAAACGAAACTAATAAAGTGAACAAATGGACTTGATGATTTAGCTGATTTAAAAAAGGTTTCATATATTTTAATGTTCTTTGAAAATCAAGATGTAGGCCTGTGTTTCTGAGCTGATGAACAACAATTTTTCAATAGATATATGGTCCTCACAGGACAGCCACTAAATTTTATGTGCAATTAAATTGAAAATTTTATGTGTGGTGAGGTGTAGTAATATTATTGTAGCATTCTTCATGCAGGAAGGAGTGCAGGAAAGTAAAGACGTCCACGTAGAGTACAGACAGACAGCAAAAATGGCTTGTTTTAAAAATGTTATCTTGTTAAACAGGGAAATGAAGGATGAAGGAGTGTTTGTTAGTGTGCATATTGTCGTCTCTGCTTGCCTTTCTGTAAAAGACCGCATAACACCACTTCTTATCTATTCTCTTGTTTAAGTGTCAAATATTGACTCATTTTAGAAAAACTGTTACACCCCATGTACTGCAGTACCTTGCTTTGATCTTGAATTCTCACCTTGTTTTTCTTTTTGTCAATTAATCCTGTTTTTTTCCCACATCTACTGACAGTATAGTGCCTCACTTACTTTTGCTCTCCACACAGAATTGCAGGAAAGAGCACCAAAGTAAGTGATATGTAAGTATTCCACTGCTTCCATTTAATAGAGTAAAGCTGCTCCCATTTCAAACCAGGAAATGTTTGTCCACATTAGAAGAAGAAGAAGAAGAAGAAGAAGAAGAAGAAGAAGAAGAAGGAGGAGGAGGAGGAAAAAGAAAATGTGTTTGTTCCAGTCAAACAGGATGCCAACATGAGAAGTAGTTCATCTGTAATGATGATGATGATGATGATGTAATAGTAGAACCCAAGATATTTAATGGTAATGTTAAACAGCTTTACATAACCTTTCCAGACTATACAACATCCAAACACAACAGATTAGCCTTCTGTATTTTGATTAAATGTCATATTTATTGCTGACCTGCTATATAAAACGTACTTTTTTCAAAGTTTTGAATTTGACATCTCATTCACCAAATATTTCTTTGACATGGTGAAAATCAGTTTAAGTCAAACAGTCTGTAAATAAGTCACACCCATGCGACAATGTTTTACTGTGAATAAGTCTCATTCATTTCTTTTCCTTCTTTATTTCCCTCTCACAAGGGGACCTCAGCTGTGTTGTAAGTTATTTGGCTGCTGCCTTTCTTCTTTTCTCCCTGAAGAGAAAAAAATAGAAAAATCCAATTCAGATCTGAGCGTGTTGAATATACAGTAATACTATGGTTGTGTTGCAGAGACTGTGGTGTGCTGAAGGAAAACGCTTTATACTGTAATACAGTACTCTCAGCACTTGATTATGTTCCACGTTTGTTTTCTTTTACTTCATCTTTTATTTCAACCATGCAGCTCAGATTGTCTTGTTATTGGCTTGTACCAAACATGTGTTAACAACAAATATGTATTGATAATTAACTCTGGGTTATTATAATAGCGCATTTTCAAAAGCCACAGTGATGCTCTTGAGTAGTACCACCATCCCATCTAAAAAACAACAAAAATGAGCAGAAGGCACAGTAAGGTTACAGGAGATGTAATTTAGTTTAAAGAAATTTATTGAATAATTTTTAAATTAAATTATGTCAGCAATCTGCCTGATGCCACTTACTAATTAAAATTCAATATAGATGAAGTATTTGTCTTTATACATGTAATACAGAAATTAAAAAACAAAATAAATTCAGTATGTTATTTGGTGATGTTTTTTGTTATATTAATTCTTGTGTTCTGTCTTACATTTGTGTTTGAACATCCAAATACTTTGACGACACCAGCTGAAATTATGAAGGTGTGGGTCACTCATATACAGCAATGTTTCACATTATGTTGCACTCCCTAACCCTCAGTCAATATTTATATTAAGTGTTTACAGTGTTGTCACCCCTTATGTCACTGTAAGAATAAAGTAGCAGAGTTGTATTGTTCTGTAACAGAAGTTGTTTGTAATGCTTTTAGTTTGAAATTACTCTGACACGCACACCCAAAATCAGGGAAGTGTGCTAGTACTGAACATATGTGCGTGCGTGTGTGTGTGTGTGTGTGTGTATGCATGCATGAATGCAAGACAGTTATTCTTACTGTGTCTATTATTTAGAGAGTTAGGTTAGATCATATCACTTTTATTTATTTGTACATCTTTCTTTATGGCATACATGGTATTCATTCTCAATCTCTGTCTCTGTCTCCTTCCTTTCACACCCTAATCAGACGTAGCTGTTGGCCACCCCTTCCTAAGGCTGTTTCTTCCTGTTAAAAATGTTGCCATGAGCTCACTCTTAGGCTGTCATCTGATTGTTGGGGTTGTTTCTATAATATTGGCAACCGTTATTGTGATTTAAGGTCATGTAAATAAAATTGAATTTACAGAATATTTCGAAACTAATAATATTTCGTATTTGTATCTATGCAAGCCACAAGGAGTTTTTCCATTGGGTTATGAAACTTTCACACGCCATGCTAGATTAGTAACGTTTGTCTGCTGAAATATAAATATAGTTAATTGTAATTAAATTTTTAATAAACATTAAAAGACGTGCAGAGTTTTAAAAAAAACCTATAATGAAATTAATATTTTACGTACATCCTCAACTTTCATAACACATCTATCTCCACATGACAATTATGATCCAATGCTATCCGAGAATGTGTTCATAGTTTTAGTATCTAATAGAATTGTCATTTATAATAGATAATTAACACTTCACCTAAACTAACTCAGTCAGTGCCTTGTGTCTCAGATATTTCTCCAAGCAGTAGATAGCAATGGGATCTCTGTCTGCATCAAACTTATTGGCAAAAAGGTGATGCTGTTCAATCAACCACTGCAGGTCTCCAGCACCATACACACATATTGATCTGACATGGTGGCCTTTACATTCTGGGTATACTGCTTGCAGAGAATCCTCTGACCCCTCGTGCCACTGCCACTTCACCATCCGTGCAATTGCATTAATGTCTGTCATGTCAAATTTACGGTTGGGCCATGTTGAGCCTGGAACACCAGGCATTCGTTGTATTGTTGCCCACAGAAACTCATCAGGACTGTAGGTGTCTTTGGCCCACTCAATGAGGGCCTGTATTCGCTTGTCTTCCAACACACTGCGAATATAACCTCGGTTGACCACAATGTAGGCATTTCCTGATAGTATAGGGAGATTGAAGGGAGCTGGATCCTTTGTTTTTCCTATTGGCTGGGACAATTGAAAAGTTAACATGATGGGGAGTCAGTCTGAGTTGAAGGTTTTTAGAATAGCAAAGAGAATTGATAATAGCTACATCATACATTATAAAAAATATCCAAAAGAAGTACCTGGATTTGTCCATCAACTACTTGGTAAACATTCATCACCCTCCTCTTCTTTCCTTGAGGCATTTCTTCCGACTCCAAACTGTTACCTCCTTTCAGTGAACGCAAAGCTTGCACAATTTCCAAGTTAGTTTTTAGAGGGAAATCCTGACCACAGAGGTTGATGAAGTATTTCCAGTTTGTACTGGTGTTATAGAGATCAGCCATGCAGTTAAGATCAGCCTGTACACGTGTCCATCCAGCGTAGACCACATCCACAGTCTTGCTGACCATGAACACATTTGGGAAACAGGAAGTAATGGCATTGATGGCAATAAAGACTGAGGCCGGTGCTTTTTTGTCCACATGGACACAATAAATATTTTGAGGTGCGTAGATAGCTCGCAGTAGTCGCTCAAAGTTCTGCACCTAAAGATAAAACACTTTAGTTCTCTTTGAGAAATGTTTTTGCCTGGTTGGTTTATTGAGCACTTTAACGGTTATTTAATGAATGATCAAAACTAAAGCAGAAATGTGACATATCCATTATAATATGAAATTATAAAACACCAAGATCACCAGTGTGAAAAATAAACAGTTTAATCCGATTGGGTGAATCTGTTATTCAAGTTGCATATATACATATATATATAATATATAATATATAATTATATATATATATATATATATATATATATATATAGTATATATATATATTATATATATATAATATATACTATATATATATATAATAATATATATATTGTAATCTAATAAAGATGTTAAGCATTATGAATTTTATCAATTCCCAATTTGACCACTTCAAAATTAGAGAAAAAACATACCTTGTGATGTACAACCATTGAGTAAGCTAGCGGAAACTCCTCTTCTTCCTTGCTTAATGGGAATGTTATGTATTTCCTGCTTGTTTGGAATTTCCTGTAAATTCACAGTTTTGAAGAAGTAATGTTGTTTTGGAAGGCCATGTATTTAAATCATGACTAAGAGTTAAAGAGTTACAGAAAGCTCCCATTTAGAGCAACAAACCTGCAGTTTTGGGTTGCGTTAATATAATACTCATCAGGGATCTGAATAATCTTCTGGAAGTCTTTGGTGATGGTCAGTAATTTTGCTTTCAGCAATGCCTCCTTCTCTCCCTGCAGGATCGCTGAGCAGTTGCAAACTTTCTCTGGGCTCTCATCAATATTGGTGTACTCTAGCCATTGATACCTGAGGATGTAGGCAGGACGTCTACCTCTTTTCAGTGGAATAAGTAGGGAAAGCGTCCATAGTGATCCCAGTACAGCGATGAACTGTAATAATTGTAGCCACCAGCCTCGTTTTAGAAACCACATTATTTACAATAAGAGGAGAATCTGAAATACAACAATATTAAAGTGTGTGAGAGCTGCAAAAAATGTCAGACAGACATTATGAAATCATAAAATAAATATAATGATTAATGTTTGCTAATATGTTGATAAGTTCCTTTCATGAATTTATGATAAGGGGCAGATCAGTCCATCCATTATGACAACCTGGAACGAAGAGATGAAATTAAGATAGATAACATCCAAATGAAATACACTTCAACTTACAACAATAAAAAAAAATGTATTTTAGCTTTTTAAAAGTTGTTTGTGTTTTGTGTGGGAGCAAAATATGAGCTCTAAGATGTTTTTCCTACAGAAAGTCAGTGAGCAGCTTTCTTTCCCTTTTTCGAGCATTTGTGAAGTATTAAATAGAACTGTATGTTTTATTTTCACCTAACATATCCTTTTTGAATTTTGTAACACAAAATAGCAAAAATGCTAAACTTTGTTGTGCAACTACATTCTATTCACTATTTTACTAACATTTCTGCAACCAGAAATGACTCAGAGGAAAAAGATATGCCACGTAATCTATTTCAGATAAACATTTTGGTTTTTTAAATGTTTTCTACTATTTGTAGATAAAAGTGTTCATAATTTCTTCTTTCTTTTCTCTTCTTTCTTCTTCTAGTATAGGCCTGTAAAACTAAGCTTTTCCCCCATTCGCTTCTTTTTATATGCTTCCCTCGGGGTCAGTTTCTGAAAGGCATAATATCTGCTTTCATTGCTGTGCAGATGACTACTGATATATTTACCTATGCAAATCAACACCTATGCTTCTATTCAGGCACTGGTGAACTTTCTTAGAGATATACAATCATAATTAGAGGTAAACTGGCTAAATCTGAACTAATCAGCCATCAGCAGCAGCTCTCCTCTTCACAGGAAAGAAATGGTGTGATTACATTAGAAAATGTTTTTACTTGTTTTAAAGAGTATCAAAAACTCTGGACTCCTGTCAGAGCACTTAGGTTTGCAAAGCAGAAGATTTAGTTAATGTTATGTATAGTTTATTTTTGTACATCCTGTACAAGCACTTCGTTTAACTAAGGCTGTTTAAAGTTGTTTAAAATGTCCTATAAGTTAACCTTGAGTTGACTTAAATGTAAATTCTTCTTTTAGTTTATTTTCAAAACTAAATCTGTGAGCTGATATTCAACATTTCCATTTTAAAAGTTTGATAAAAGTGTATTTAATTTAATCTGGAGCAATACTGAAAAATCTTGGATTTAGAACAACAACTAACATTAAACTTTAAATTCAATAGTTTTAGGCAACATACAAAAGGAAAAGGAAAATGGGGAATACTTCCTACCTGGGATTTTTCTTGTCACAGACAATCCTTTTTATGTTATATTTATAGTTTGCTCTAGCACTCCTTCTAAGTTTTCCCATGTGTCAAGCGTGCCTGGCACCTTTTTGTTCTTCAGGTCTAAAAGGAGCCTACAGGTGAGACACCTGCCAACTGAAGACTTCCTGTCAGCCTTTTTCAGAGTAAAAATGTTTTAAACAGACAAACCTTTTCCACACTTCAGGTTCTGTAGCTATCAAAAAAGTGTGTTAAATAACCACATAGGGTTAGTGTTAGGTGTTTGCTTATAGCAAACAGAAATATTTTTTCTATAGAATGGGCAGCTGCAGTATTATTGCCATGCAGACTTGACTCCAAGAGTGAAACTTATCTAGCATGCAGGAATAAGTATACAACTATTAATTGAAATGACATGCTTTTATTCTGAAAAGATACGCTTTAGCGCCAGAGGTTTCCTCTCTCCACCATAAAGAAATGCCACTGTCATCGCACAGTAAATACATCTGAAAACAGGACAAAAGGATTGTATGACTCTAACCTGTTTCTATTATAAACTTAAATATTTTATACCTTTATTTTTGATCCATCCATCCATCAATCCATCCACTCCATTTTTAACTGCTTCTTCAACTTGGAGTCACAACAGGGCGGGAGCTTGTCTGTTATATAGAGAAGGAGGTAGATGAGTCCATCAAAGAGCATGTTATCTTCCTGTTAATAAAAATAGTATTCATTTGAATTTATGTAATGTACATGTAAAGCAGCGCTATACAGTAGATAAGGGGAATCTCTTAACAATGTAAAACTGGCTGAACTGGTTTTTCGTATCAGTGTATAGAAAATCAGTTAACAACAACCAAACATTATGTTATGTTACCAAGTTTTCCACTTTATGTCAGCAAAGTTTACAGAGTACTACTAATATTTTCATTGCTATTGCTGGGGGGAGGGTTGTGAAATTGTAGATCCTTAATATATGTTTTTCTATGATCTATACATTGTGTGTATTTTGCAATTTGAATGTATTTTCATATTAAAATGTTTAATCTAATCTTTAAAAAAAATTACTTTGTAATAAATACCAGACATCATACTGTTTACATTTTAAATTGCAGATTACAAAACTGTTCTACAAGGGCCCTGGTTTGTTAAAGGATAGGTCCTGAGTCACCCTCTTGTGGTTTGTTTCATTCAGCAAAGAATGGTGACAAAACTCCCAGACCTCTAAAATGATTGGTTTGAATTTTAAAACAACTAAACTTGTGGCTGTTCACATATGAATATTGTCAGAGGGAAAGTACTTAAGAAATGAGACAAGTAAAAGCTTTCAATACAAACCGAAAATAACAGTAGCTAATGTTTGGTGATTTAATAAATAACGTGCTTGGGAAAGACACTGAAGAGCTGGAAGAGACAGGGGAGGATGAATGTTGGAACAGTTAGTGTTATAATATATTATTATATTATTATATAGCAATATATTACTACTATATATATTACCATATTATAACTCATTTTAATATCTATAGTGTATTTTTAATGTGTGTTTTAGATCTGGGGGTAGAATTGCTTATGGACTGTTTATTTAGGAAGAGCCAGAACATCTTCTCTTTCTTGCTGGCTCCATGTCTTCCATTATGTTGAACACTGGTTCCCCATAAATTAGCATAAATCCCACCTATCATTCACTTCCTTTTAAACCGCGTGATCAGTGACCACCGAATGAAGCTTCAGTGGTCACTGATCACGCGACTCTTCAGCTTCAAATGGACAATCATCATCAGTTGGTTTCTGGAATCAATTTTCTTGCTATGGTTAGTTTATTAGTTTCAGCGTTTGTTTGTTTTTATTATTATTGTATGAAGGAAACATGTCAGAGGCAAGACTTTGGAAATCAGCACAGGTAATGTTTAGAAGTGGGCAACAAAATGGTCTCAGTACAAGTAATAAATGAGTCCTAATAGTTACCAGTAGAAAACCACCACTCTCAGTGAAAGTAGGATACACAGGATTTATTTTTCTTTTGAAGCAGACTGGTGGGCTGAAGTCGTAGTTCTGGCCTGCAATCCAGGGCCCAAGACCACCACAGTCAGATTTATTAGCCTTGTTACAAACAAGAAAAGGCAGTCAGTCAGAAGAACATGCAGTCAATCACATATCAGTCTTGCATCTTCCAAAGAAAGGCTTTGCACCCACCTTGATACACCTTGTGTTATTAGGAAGTGAGTTTTCACTCCAAATCCTGGGAATACAAGTCTCAAGCTCTTCATGTCCAGGTCTTGAGTAATTTCTTCCACGTGGTCATCTCCTAATTACAGAGCAGGCTTTTCCTGCTTAAACTAGTGCACAGGTCCAGCAAACCATCGGTTTCCAGTCCAGTCTTTTGTAACCATAAATCCGCATAAATCCTATTTAAATCCTTTCGCTAAAATTGAATTAAATGTCATTTAACTTTAATAACCTTGCCGAGAGGACAGTGGACTTTTAAACCAGAATATCAGAAGATGCCTGAGAAATAGAGAGAAAGTATGCTGGCAGTGATTTTCAAGAACCAGGATCATCTGAACAGCTGTAGTAAATACAGAGGGATAAAGTTGTTGTGGTGAAGTACATAGAAGGTCGGAAGGAATGGCACTGTCTGTGTTGATCGAAAGAAAGCATATGGTGCCAAGAGAGGAACTGTGGTACTGCAGGAGGAACTCAGGAGTGGCAGAAATATAAATGAGGATGGCAAAGGACACTTTGAGTTGATCATTTCCAATACAGTATTAAACATAATACCCACAAGACAGGTGGGTTTTGTTTTTTGTTTTTTTGTGTGTGTGTTATTTTTTTTCATTGCATGGTGAAGTGTTTGTTGTGTGTCAAATAAATGGGTACAACAACACCTGATCCATGGGTATCATTTAGGCATAGGTGCATATGATGACTAGGCTCAAAATGATTAAACTAAAATACATCATTAAGTAATTAGTTGGATGTGACACGAATTAATTAGAATTGGAAATAAATTTATAAATAAATAATTTAATAAATGTTTCACATTTATTGAATTTATTATTATTGAACTTGAATTCATTGAATTAAAAGAAGAATTAAAAGTCACCATCAGCCCAGTGTTCATAAGCTGCTGTTCTAAAAGATCAGAAATGTAGGCAGGAGCATCACGATTCAGAGCTTTAAAGGTCAGTACAAAGATTTTAAAATGAATTCTAAAATGTTTCATGCCTTTACTTTGAAATTACTGTGACACACACGCACACACACACAAACAAAAGAATGTGCTAACAGAACACAGAAGATGGCTAGGCCTCCCTAAGCCTGTTTCTGTGACAAAACAAATTTCCCACGTGTCGGACTAATAAAGGTTATCTTATCTTATCTTATCTTATCTTTCTATTTCTTCCTGTTAAAAAGGAGTTTTTCCTTCCTGGTGTTGCCAGTGCTTGCTCATAGGGGGTTGTCTTTCTAATATTGCAACTGTTGCGGTAATGCTATGTAAATAAAACTGAATGTAATTGAACAGAATATCTCGATACTGTACATATTTTCTGTTTGTACCTATGCAAGCTACAGAGGCACATAGTTCAGAGTATTTTTGGTCACATGTACTGTGGTGAGTTTGACTTATGTTTAAGGCTGTAGTTTTTCTGGAAATTAAATAATTCACCCAGCCTTTTTTTCTACATAGACTGCAATCAACTTTCTTGCAAGTTTTTTTCCTTAACTATAATCACAGCCAAAACCAAAATAATTTTGAATAGCACTAATAAACTAAATGGATTAAAATATTTTCTCAGGTGGAATGCTTAAATTAGTTTTTTGGGATTATGAACCTCTCACATGCCATGGTAAAATGGCAATGATAGTCTGCTTATATATAAATATACATAATGGCATGTTAATTTAAAATGAACATTGAAAGAATATGTTTATAGTTAGGTTGGGTTTATAGTTTTTTAATATTAATTTATAATAGATAATAAACACTTCACCTAAACTAACTCAGTCAGTGCCTTGTGTCTCAGATATTTCTCCAAGCAGTAGACAGCAATGGGATCTCTGTCTGCATCAAACTTATTGGCAAAAAGGTGATGCTGTTCAATCAACCACTGCAGGTCTCCAGCACCATACACACATATTGATCTGACATGATGGCCTTTACATTCTGG
>NW_024582379.1:2723123-2750238 GCF_018398535.1 Haplochromis burtoni
AAATTAAAAAAATTTAAAAGTTGCCTCAACAAAAGGGCACTTTGGGCACTCATCAGGAAAGGGGCGGGTGCTCAAGCCCCTCTAGCCCCCCCCTCTGCACGTCCCTGTATATAAGCAGGAAAGATTAAGGGAGGAAGCTGAGAGCCCATTCATAATAAACAACTTAATTTAGAAACTGAAGCTGTTTCATTTTGTGTTAACTTGAGTTATTTTTGACCAATATTTAAATTTGTTTGATGATCTGGCTTCTTGCCCTATGGTAGCTGAGATTGGAATGGATGGATGGATGAATCTCAAACATTTAAGTGTGAAAGGAAATCTTTTACACACAACTATGTAGAGACAGATTTTTTTTTAATCAATCTGAAGTTTAAGCATTCTTTAAACCCATTGACATAATTGTCAGTAAATTCTGATAATAGAAAATACATACCTTGTGATGGACAACTATAGAGTAAGCCAGGGGAAAGTCCTCTTCTTCCTTGCTTAACGGGAATGTTATGTATTTCATGGTTATTTTGAATTTCCTGTAAATTCAGTTTTGAGGAAATAATATTGTTTTTAAAAGCCATATATTTAAATCATGACTAAGTGTTAAATTCTGCTGAAACCTGCTATTTAAAGTACAAACCTGCAGTTTTGGGTTGCATTAATATAATACTCATCAGGAATCTGAATACTCTTCTGAAAGTCTTTACTGATGGTCAATAATTTGGCTTGCTGCAATGCCTCCTTCTCTCCCTGCAGGATTGCTGAGCAGTTGCAAACTTTCTCTGGGCTCTCATCATCATTGGTATACTCTAGCCATTGATACCTGAGGATGTAGGCAGCACTTCTGCCTATTTTCAGTTGACTAAGTAGGGAAAGCATCCATAGCAATCCCAGTACAGCACTGAACTGCAAAGATCGTAGCTTCCAGACACATTTTAAATATCGCATTATTTACAGTAAGAGGAGAATATGAATTCAATAATATTAAAGAGCTGCTAAAAATGTCTGACACCTCTCGCACCATAAAATAAAACTAATGATTAATGCTTGCTGATATGCAGATAACATCTTTTCATGAAGGTATGCAAATCAGTCCATCCATTACTGCACCTGGAACCAAGAGATGATATAAGGGTAGTAGGAAAAAAACATACACAGACCCTTTAAAGTTAAAGTTGCTTGTGTTGTTGATTAGGATCAAAG
The DNA here is from genome assembly GCF_018398535.1 of Haplochromis burtoni. Lineage (NCBI taxonomy): Eukaryota > Metazoa > Chordata > Actinopteri > Cichliformes > Cichlidae > Haplochromis > Haplochromis burtoni. Next base: position 2,724,318 of record NW_024582379.1, read on the forward strand.
ATGGTTAAGAGTTTCTCTAATATCACATATTAAAACCAACTTTCTTCAATGCCAGATTTTTCTTTTTTGTTTTTGCCAAATTTCACCTGAAAGTGTATTTTTTTAACTTTAGAATAAAATAATCACATGCTGGACTGAAATGCCAAGCAGCTCTGTATGTTTGGGAATCGCGATAGTTTTGACATTGTAAAAGTGAATGGATTAATTTCAATTCAAGATTCTTTATTTTTCACATGCATAGTTATACAAGTACAACCCGCAGTGAAATGGGTATTCATTTTTCTTCTTCCATGTTTTTTTTTCTTTTAGTATAAGCCTGTGAAACCTTTTAAACCAAAGGGTTTCCACTGCAGCAAAATATAAAAATCTGAAGTTTAGAACAATAACCAACATAAAACTTTGAAATTCAATAGTTTTAGGCAACAATAACATAACAGGAATTTGCATTATAGGAAAATAAAACAAAAGCCTCTGTTTTTAAATAAAACATTCTGTGAGGAAAAATAATTGTTATACTCCAAACATGATTGCTCAGCATAACCACTGTGTATTTCACAGTATATATGATCATAAACTTCTTGTTCTTGATCTTGACGATACTCATTTTGAGTTTTCCCTGACTTAAGCAAAAGAAAAAGTCAATTCTTCCTACCTGGGATCTTCATCGTCACAGAAAAACCTTATTTTGTTATGATAGTTTGCTCTGGTATTCCTTGTAAGTTTTCTGGTGCATCAAACCTGTACGGAACCTTTTAGTCCTTCAGTTAAATGACATCTGAAAACATCCTCTCAGCATTTTTCAGATTAATACATTTTTAACAAACAACTTTGTTTCACACTTTCGGATCTGTAGCCATTAAAAGAGTGTGTTTAAATAAACAGATACCAAAGAGGTCTTATAGCAAACAGAACTATACACTATAGAACTTTAACATAGAATTGGCAAGTGCAGTGTTTTTTTTCTGCAGACTTGACGCCAAGAGTGACACGCTCTTATTTTGAAAGCTTGGTCAGCCATGTTTTTCCTCTCGATTCATAACATTGTGTGAAGATCTATTCATCAGTCTCATCAAAACCTACATTTATGTAAAATAAATGCAAAGCAACACTAGACTGGTTGGGCTTGTTGGATGTTTCCAACCAATCCAGAAAACCAGCCAACATGATGCCTTTGTTTTTATTTATCTCACAGCACTTCATTTATTTATTTGTTGTTTGTGTTTTGAAAAGAAACCAAATTAAATTGAAAGTGAATTTATAAGTACCCTGTTTTTGTCATATAGCACTCTGTTGCAGGATCAAGAATGCAGGATTCATTTGGCAAGACTTGAATTCTAAAGCTTTAAAATTGAAGTCCTTTCCAAAAATAACAAAGAAACAACAATGGTGTTGTGGGTCCAGGTGAAGTTGGCAGGGATGTGGGTGCCAAGTAACAAACTCTTGCAAAAACACATAATTTGTTACTATTTCTCTGGCTGAACCTAAAAATAATGCCAGATTCCAGGCATATCTTGGCATCATTTGTCTTTATTTTGACTTTTGTTTTCTAACATTGTTTCAAGATATCGAAACCAACCAGTGCAGATTGTCATTTCAAGTATGTCAACCATGGTTGCAAATTTCTCAGTCATGCCAAAACAAAATGATCTCTCTCCTTTCATCTCAGAGAGTGCTGTCATAAAGCTCCTTGCTTGTGTTAGCGTGATCATTTATACACCTTTAGAAATCACCAGTCGAAACACTTCATCTTGTGGTGGATTTATTAAAGCACTGGATGATCCAAAATGAGCATTTACATGATCTCTTCTGTTTAGACAGCCACAGTCTGCAAGCAGTTAGCTGCAGCCAACTTCCCAAAAAGAGAGTAATCTATCTTAGCTTTACACAAAGTTTTATATGAGAATGTGCATCTATCTGATTAGTTGAATAATGACGCAGGTAAAGAGCCATGCTTTTGACTTTGCACTCCCTGATTTGTTCTCCTCATGACCAGTATTGGTCAAGTTACTTGAAAAAAAATAATCAGTAACTAATTACTGATTACTTCCCCCCAAAAAGTAAACCCGTTACTTTATTGATTACTTATTTTCAAAAGTAATTAATTACTTAGTTACTTTTTAAAAACACGATTCACAACCTGAATAGTTGATAAAGCAATTGATCTTTCAGCCCAATTCGACTTTTTTTTAAAACTTGTTTTATTAGTTGTAATCTTTTAACTTTATGCATCAAGCAAAAATCTAATTATATGCAACATTCCAAACGTTAGAGCACTTATGCAAATATGTGATGTCTTGATAAATCGAGCAGATATTAGAAGTTTACAGAACACCATTCTCGCATGAAAATATCTTAAAAGTTTATTTTGTGACCCAGAAAGAGTAATATTTCAAACTCCGCCACTCTGTGTTCCTCCGCCACTGCCTCATTTGAGTTTTGGACGAAATGGAGTCTGGGATATTGCATTTCGTCATTTCGAGCTGATTGGAGACCAGAATAGCCAATCAGATTTTTTTGCATCCAAGTCTGTGATTGGCTGGTTTTGTGGCACAAATATAACTATGTAAAGAAAGAGGTGAGTGCGCACGGGCAGAAATGTTGAGAGCGCGAGCAACACATTGCGAGCGAGAGGGGCTGCTATTGTGTGTGTGTATCAATGTTTTATACAGTCATTGGTGTGTATGGATAATAGCAAACACTGAAATACATTTTTTGCACGCAGGAATGAATTTTGTTCACTCAAATTCAGCTTTTCTTCGCTCAAAATAAATTTCTCCTCAAAATGCAACACTTGCACCTGCAAACTTTTTTTACGTGTGCTCAGAATAGTGGCACAAAAATAACGCCATATATTTTCACCTGTAAAGCAGGACTGTGGTAGGCGGAGGTTTGCCCTGGTGCAGGTGTGTCGCAGCGGTCAGTTGAAGAATCCGCGAGTTTCTCTGTGAATTTCCCATTACGTCGTTGCGCACTCGGTGCTTGCTTGGATGTTTAGGGGTTTTTTTTCGCTGTAAAAAGAAGTTTTCTTCCCACGCACAACGGACACTAATGTTTTTGTCACTTTTTACGGAATCAAACTCAAAATAAGCTCAGTTTTTTCCACGCTTTAAACGCTGCACGCTCATACTCTCTCCTGCACTCGATATATTATCCATTGTTGATCTGCACACAGCTGTTGTCATGAACATTGCACTCCCTTATTGCCATGAGACATTCTCACAAGAAAATCATGGTTTTAGTAACGCAGTAACGCAGAGTGCTTCTGGGAAAGTAACGGTAATCTAATTACCATTTTTGCAATAGTAATCCCTTACTTTACTCGTTACTTGAAAAAAGTAATCGGATTACATTAACGCGTTACTGCCAATCTCTGCTCATGACCCTTCCAGATGGGAATGGTCATTGACCTCCAGTCAGGGATCTTGTCCTGTGTGAGAAAACTCCTCCCTACTATAGCTGTTAATGGAGATGGTAATAGGGATGTGATCACCTGTGATAAACCTCAAACACTGAAATCAGATCCGTTTGACGCCTTTATGCCATCGTGAAATAAACAAAGAAAAGAAAAAACAACAAAAAACAAAACCAGGAATTATGTTCATACTCACACAAAGTTTGTCACAAAGTTTAACTGGTCATTTGGCCACAAACCCACAAATTCAATTCAAGTTCACGTTTGGTCTAATAGCCACAGGACCTGGGTATCTAACTGAAGAAAAAATTCTCCACCGCAATGGGAGAGACTGATCAAAATCATACATGGGAGACCCTTTTCTCACCTTCACTGTACATGTCTAAAAACCTTAGTAGGTTACCACAGAAGTTTCCAGTCTGTCATCACCTCATTAATGGCAGATTTACACAGTCTTCCCATTTGCCAGAATCCATTTTAGGATTTCATTGATTACTTTGGAATTATTTCATGGCATGGCTCCGCTCTAAAAACTGTTGGGGGCAGGTGGGGGGCGGGGTGTCCTTTTAACGTTTTATCACAAAAATAAATACATTTCCTATTAGACCACCACCATCATCTCGCCATTTCAAAGGTGTAAAGATGTTTTAAATGTTTTATATCCATCCATCCATTCGCTTATCCTTTTCAGGGTCGCGGGGGGTGCTGGAGCCTATCCCAGCTGTCATAGGGCGAGAGGCGGGGTACACCCTGGACAGGTCGCCAGTCTGTCGCAGGGTCAACACACAGAGACAGACAACCATTCACACTCACATTCACACATAGTGGCAATTTGGATTATCCAATTAACCTATCCCCACAAGTTGCATGTCTTTGGACGGTGGGAGGAAGCCGGAGTACCCGGAGGGAACCCACGCAAACACGGGGAGAACATGCAAACTCCACACAGAAAGACCCCGGCCTGATGGTGGAATTGAACTCAGGACCTTCTTGCTGTGCGGCAACAGTGCTAACCACCGTGCCACCGTGCTGCCCTCTGTGCTGGACTCTGTTTTATATCATCTTCCTAAAATTTTACTCTTTCCTTATTTGTCGTGTATTTGCATTTGTTTTGCTTAAAGACACACACAGGTCTGTATTGGTTATAGGATCTATCCATTGCATGCATTTTGGAATTTAAATGTATTTCATATTGAAATATTTAATCAGATTTTTCAAAATTAATTACCCAACAGCATACTGCTAGATTTTAAATTTCAGATTACAAAACTGTTAGGTCTACACAGGCCCTGTTTGGTAAGGGAATGGCCTCGAGCTGCCCTCTTGTGGTCTGTTTCATTCAGCAAAGGATGATGACAAAACTCAGACCTTAAAGACAATTGGTTTAAAATATAAAAGAACTAACCTAACCCTTTTTATTTTTAGTTCAGTTAAATAAAATGTTTTTCCACACCTATTTCGGGTTTTACTTTAGTTATATATATAGTAACTATAATGACCTTGGAGAGAAGGTAGCAGACTTTTTATCCAGACTATCAGAAGATGCCTGAGGAGTGGAGAAAATGCTTGCTGGTACAGATTTTTCATGAACTCAGATAATCTGCAGTGCTGTAATAACTACAGAGGAATAAAGTTCATAAGCCATACCATCAAGCTGTGGGAAAGAGTTCCTGAAGCTAGGCTAAGACGAGAGGTGATGATCAGTGAGCGACAGTATGGCTTCATGCAGAGAGCTCTACAGATGTGATGTTTGCTTTTAGAGTGTTGATGGAGAAGTGCAGAGAAGGTTAGAAGAAACTGGAACTGTGTCATTGTCGATCGACAGAAAGCATATGGTAGGGTGCCAAGTGAAGAATTGTGATACTGCAGGAGGAAGTCAGGAGTGACAGAGACGTACGTGAGGGTGGAGCAGGACATATGGCAACACTTTCAACACTTTGAGCTGATCTTTCCCAATGAAACATTACAAAACATATGCCTATAAATAAAGAAATATGTCACTTGTATAATATTCACAAATCAGGTGGGAGGGTTTTTTTTGGATAAGTGTTAATACCTGGGGTCAACCTCCTGTGGGATAAAAAGGGGATGTTTTTCTGTTATTTTAGTATCTGCATTATTAGTTCATCAGAATCATATAATCAGCTTTGCATTAAACATTTATTGAAGCTTTTGACCTTACATTAACCTTTACCTTACAGTGATTGTTATAACCTTAGCTTAATCTTCTATTTACAGGTACCAGAATAATCATATGATCTTTCATTGCAGGTGTAACCATGATCATCTCACACATATTGCAGTTTGTTGCTCATTATAGAGTTGTGCTCAAGTTAATAAGGGTTAAAAGCTACAGTCAGCGCGAATGTCTGGCTGATCTATGGAGGGGAAAGGCTTCGAGCATAGAAGGCCGCACACGCTTACACAACACTGATATAATGTTATTCTTTGTGATTCTGTATTCAGTTATATCTTTTGTTATGTTTTAAGTAGTGGCAGTTGATTAAACAATATTCATTTAATATTACATACTTGATTCAGAGCATTACACACTGATCACCTTAATCAATTTGGAAATCCTTGTAGCTGCAATGTTGTGTCTCCGCAGGGGGACAGTTGGCTCCAGGAGACAGGTGGGAGTCAGTGCCTGTCCTCGGGAAGGAGCGAATGTTCTTTTCTGTGTTAAATAAACTGTCAACATTGATTGTATTGCACCTGTCTTACGCATGAAGGGGCGTTCTAATACCCTGATTTCATAAAACTATGGAAATGTGGTTTTTGAGGCGAGATCTGAGGCTGTCTGCGTACGGTGTCCATCTCCCACTCGTGTGATCATTAAAATCATTGTTTGACTCAACCCGGCCGGACCAGTGTTGTTCTTTGGGTTTTTCCTCTTGTGTCCATCCCCAATATATGAATCCGTAACATAATACTAACAGGAGTATAAAAAATGGACATGGTAAACCATGAGTCATTCCTACTATTCGGTGCCATTTCAGTGTGATCACTCTTCATCAAAAAATACAAAATTTTGAATTATTTTAACATTTCATCTAAAAGAGGGATTTTCAACCTATAAGAAAAATGTATTGGTCCAGCTAAGGATATTATATTATAATATTTTTTAAAATCAAAGTCTTTACCCATGACGTGCCAAATGTCCACCCTGTTACAGGACATTCAATTTTCTATTAATAACTGTTTTGAATACACAGTTATAGTAATATTTACATTTTCTAAAAGCTACAATGTCCCTTTTTAAAATCTGCAAGGAAATTTCATGTTACAGTGCATAGCAATAACAGGGGTGACGGTAACAGGGGGGAGATTTTATGCTAAACTTAGCCATTACTACTAGTATGATGAACAACAAGCTAGTACATGGTGACCACTAAGAACCATTTTTAACATGTTTATTAGCCATATTATAAAAATTACAAAAAAAAAATTGTTTCCATTATTAATAAGCGTAACAGGTTGGACGTGTTATGCTTTGCCACATTACAAAATCTTGCTAAAACATTGAAAAAAGGGTTGATTAAAGAGTGGTACTTACTCGTCTTCTTCTTGAAAGTTTTCCCTCCAAAATATGTTACATCTGGGAGTGTCATGTGACTAAAAGAATAATCAGGTGATGTGTTCTATGGAATTCTTATCAGAGTAACAGGGGTGACAGTTGATTCAGGGACACAACATTTTTTAAAGATTTTAAGTATTAAACATGGCTTAATAATAAAAAAGAACATTTGATGAGGAACATTAGAAATAAGCCAATCCAGAAATGATGAAAAATCTAGATTTTTTATTTTTTTTTTAAGTTATATTTGTAACTGAAGTCGAGCAAGCATGACTGGGGACATAGTACTTTAGTGACTTGTGCTAAAATAAAAGTAATTTACTTTTAATGTATTTATCCTGTGTATATATCAATGTGTTCTATGGTAGAGGGGGGTTAAACATACAAGAAAATGGTTTAGAAATAAGCATTAGACAAGTTTTACACTAAATATACCATATTATGTCATTAGGACTCAAATGGCACCGAATAGTAAGAATGACCAGTACAGCTTTTATGTATAAACATGTGGTTGCTCATTACCTGCCATCCCAAACCAGCAAACTCAATTTCATGTAGTTTTGACTAGTGGCATTAGTATAAAAGAAAAGACTGCCAAGTCAACCCTCCTGATTAAAAACTATTCGAGCTGTCCGTACATCTCCTCAACTCCTTTGCCAGAGTATCTGTAATCGCTATATTTCCTACAGCACCTGAAGGCAGCACATGGCTACTCGTCCGTCTTTGGTCACGCGGTCAGTGACATCAGACGAAGCGTTGGTGACGCAGATATGTGATGGTGCAACACACGTAATATAACCGGCTACCTGTGAGGATCTGTACTTCGTTTTCTCAGTCATACGGAGAGTGGATCTGTCTGAAGCGGAGACTTCTGTCTGTCAGATCTGGTGTAAGCAGCACTTTTGGAGAAAACCGCTTTAGGAATTATTCGTTTCCAGTAAGGCTAACAGTTATTAGCGCTGATAGCATAGTAAGTGAACTTTCACGGTTCAACCTTAACCTACTCGAGGAGGACAGCATAATAGCTAAAGACTAATGTGAACTTTGAACTCTACAGGGGCAAAATTTGGGCAAAAAGAGTGCGTTAGATAACCGTGTAGTCCTGTCTGTTTAGCTAGCCGGACTTCCGTGTGTCGTTCGAGGTCATTCTGTAGCGCTCATTCAAGAGACACAGCTTCTATCCCAGACTCTAGTCATGAAGAGCCTGCCGTACTTCTGTCGGGGAGAGGTCGTTCGAGGATTTGGAAGGGGAAGCAAAGAACTCGGTATTCCCACAGGTGAGTTGACTATTTTACCATTTGTTTGCAGGGCTTTTAATTAAGCTTAACTAAACACCGATTTACGCAAATAACGTAGTTGGAATTAGTAGTTGGAAACAACCGTAGACAAAGTTAACATTAGTGGTCTGATTTTATATAATACATGTGCGTTATAGCACGTGTGATCAGTTACTCTGTTAGTCCAACTGTTCTTTGTACTGCCCCTTTACACACGACTGAACTGCTCTGCACCTTTTACGTAAATATCGCTCAGTTTTTTACCACAATGTCACGATGATTCACAGCTTTTAATTACTTCATTTATCCTCACGTGTACTTTTCGAAATAAGCTCAGTTTTTGTTTTACACCACCTATAAGTTTAGCGTTTAAGATCTTTACACTTAACCAGTATCAGTCCAATAGCTTTGAAAACAACTAATAAGGACTGCATTTTAAACATCTGTTGACCAGGCAACGTTCAGCATTTTTTTGCTGTAAGAAATGGCCAAATTAATGAACTGTGGGCTTTACTCTAAGAGATCAGAATGGAGCTCTGGGCAGCATGCAGTCACGGACAAACCCAAAACACATGAGTTTATATGGCCTTCAGCATTTTGCAAGATTTTTGGCTTAAAATCAAACCAACATAGGATATTGGATGCGGTTTGTTTGTAATAAATGTCTTTCATGTATTTTTTTTGTCCTCCACAGAAGCTTCTCAAGCAGTTTGTCTCGTTTCACAGTGCCAGTTTTGAATACACTGAAGTTAACAGATTAATCAAATGCTTTCTGCAAACATTTCTGGCCTTCATTATCATAAAAAGCAGTTGAACGCTTCAGTTAAATAAAAAGTCTTCTTCTAGTTTGAAGTAATTTTGAGAAAATCACTTCATCTGATGTTTCCCTCTGACCTACAGCAAACTTCCGAGACTCCGTGGTGGACAATCTTCCCGCAGATATCAGCACAGGGATCTACTACGGCTGGGCTTGTGTGGGTAATGGTGATGTCTACAAAATGGTGATGAGCATCGGCTGGAACCCTTACTACAAAAATACCAAGAAATCCATGGTAAGCACTTAAATGCCATAGTGTTGTGGCCACAAAAGATGTCTTTGATAGTAAAGGGCTAAGCTAATTATGATCTAGTTATAAGTGTCCATCGATTCTACAGCTTTGGGAGGAAAATTAGATTTCACACAAACGTATTTAGGCTGAATATGTGAACTTCTTTTAAAAAGTCATCTGACTAAGCCGTGGGTGAATATAGATTTATTATATTAATATATATATATATATTTATATAATATATATTATATATATATATATATTTTATATATATATATATATATTATTAAGTACACACAGTATATCACACATAGCACACAGTACACACAGTATACACACACAGTACACACAGTACACACAGTATACACAGTACACAGTACACACAGTACACACACAACCACACACACTACCACGCGCGCGCGCGCAATGTGCCTGGTTTTAAAGAACACTGGTCTATTCCATCTAGCGACATACTTATTTTTGCTAATGACCATGTCAACAATTTGAGACGTGTTAGTCGGGGTGGATTTTCATAAATCTCCTCAGCAATTCATTTATTTAATTTTTGTCTAGTTTACCAGATGGGAATTCCCCCTGTCTCAATCGTGCCCATTGTATATCAAAAAAGGATACTCTTTTGCATCCTCACAGTGGGAAGAAGTTTAAATAAAAAAACAGAATCTCCTGTAGAAAAGAAAACTGTATTCTACTTGTTAAAATGGACATGTGGCTAGCATATGCAGGTAAAACTAAGCAGATTTAAAAATAAGGATTTCTGAAGATAACAGGAGCGTAAGAAATGGACACGAGAGCTCCAGTGTTTAGGCATTTTAATGCAGCTGTCTGTCTTGTGGGTTCCCTTCCCTTTCAATGTGTAGAAATGTTACCTCCTCTCAAAAGTGTAGATTCAGACCGATTATTGTTACAGGGAGACAGATATAGCTTATGTGCACTACAGACTGAAAGCCCTTTAATTGATGCATCAACTGTTCACTGAAGCCTCAACAGAAATGGGCTCAGTGGAAGGGTGGCTGGGAAACTGTGAGAGAACCCTGATGTATGCCAAAAAACCCAACATCTGGACTAAAAACTGATTTCTGTCAGCACTAATTTAAAAACTTCAAATTCTTCAAATCATTTTGTCCAACAAAGCAGTCTGGATATGGCGTGTCCTCCACACGGTGGCATTGATTGGCTTTTTATTTTGCAAGTCACTTCTTTTCCCCAGATGCAGGATAGGCGCGAATGCAACATTGTAACATTTTTCTAATACAAAAAAGCAATTCAGTCAATTATGGCTCTTATCTAACTTTATGCATTTTTGGTTATAGGAGACTCATGTGATACACAAATTCAAAGAAGACTTTTATGGAGAAGTTCTCAGTGTGGTCCTTGTGGGCTACATCCGCCCAGAAAGAAGCTTTAACTCACTCGGTATGCCTTTTAGTTACACTCATCTCAACACAGAAGTGATGTAGTGTGATGCCAGTAATGCCCTTTTAAAGTTTTGCTCAGTATTAATGAATACATTTCCATCATCCCTTTTTTCGCGACTCTCATAACACTTTTCTCACCTTTGCCTCCGTCCTGACAGAAGCCCTCATTGCAGCAATCAACAGTGATATCGAGGAGGCCAAGATGAAGCTGGAGCTGCCAGAGCATCACAAGCTGAAAGATGACAACTTCTTCACCAGCACGGCCAACTCCTCTTCAGTCCTGCCCACCACGCCCAGCCCGTCCACCTCACAGACTATTATGAACGGTCACTAACAGCTGGCTAGGACAGCAGTGCTGTGGATACACTCACACAAACCAGAATTAGACAAAGGTTTATGTAAATGCTCAGCCTCGCTGTCACAATGCATGCACATGGACCTAATCATAAGCAATCCTTTTTTCTTTTCTTTTTTATTCTGTTTTTCTTTTGTTGTTGGTGTCTCTTTGTAAAGAGCTGTTAAGCTTCCTGCCTGGTTTTGTCACACAGACTGATTATGTCTGCCTCTCAACGGTCCTGCTGTATATTTTGGAATCGTTTGCTAGAGAAGGCACTAAAAACAGACCTTGGGATTAAGGTAATTGCAACCACTGCAGAGGCAGTTGTAAAATATTGTGTGTAAAAGGTACAAATAGACTAAGTGTCTGATCACTATTTATTTTGGTTGGAAATACATGACTTATCTTTTTTTCTGCTTCAGCGATGGTTAAAGAGAAGGTCTGGGCATTATTATCTGCAACAAAAACACACATTGTGCAATCTGAGGCTTTTTGAAAGTCTTCAGTTTTCTTGTTTTCTCCTTACATGTCCCTCTTCAGGAAAGGAGAACGTAAAAGGACACTGCCCTAAAACTTATACACTTGGCCAGAAATTCAGTTTTGTTTTGACGCAGGAAGAAAATGGTTAAGATGGTTATTTATTGAATGATATGTTTACCTAAAATGTTTTAAGAAAAGGCTTTTATTAATCTTTATTTTTAGTTTATCTTGATTTAGGTATCACTTAACTATCTTGTCAGCGACCGGTCCTTTTAATCAGCAGTGAATTATAGATGAACACTAAGGCTGAAAAGGGCTTTAAGCACGTTGGGAATTTGTTACTCCCTTTAGCCTTTTCATTTCAGTGTCGATGGCTTTGTTCCAGATAGAAAAACACTGGCAGGTGGAGATGCTAAAAGATCTTTTTAGTACAAGTGGAAGTGTTTAACACCAATTTATGAGAATTTGAACAGATCAAACTAGCACACTATTCTTAGTATCTGCATCGGTCAGCATTTAATATATTTACATTCAGAAACAGTTGTCAAAGCCCTGGCTGGTGTTAGGTGTGTGTGTGTGTGTGTGTGTGAGTGAGTGAGAGAGACTGTACCTGTTTGGCTTTTACAATGAAGTGTTTACTTTCATTCGAAGCTCTGATGATGGAAGCCTGCTGATGTGATTTCAGCTCTTATAAACTCTTGTGTTACATGAGACATTAAAATGTTATTTTTAGAGTTTAAAAAAAAAAGACATTTGTTGTACACTCAGCTGTTTTTGCTGGTGAGATGCCTTTTAGTTGTTCCATTTCTAATGCGTGCAAAGGACTGAACTAATTAATTGTGCTGCTTTATCAAGCCTATCAAAGATATAGTGATATCGATAGATAATTTATTTTTTTTCTCCCCCGTCTAATTACTGCAGGGCGGTCTGGTGTTTTAGTCTCACATGTTGCAGTTATTTAGTCTAGTTTACACAGGGACCACAGATACTTGATGTAGAGTTCATTAAAGCGTATCCACCTTTATTTTCATCCATGTTTCATTAAATCAAATCATTTTAATTCAATTGTATCAAAGTTCTTTTCTTCTCTTTCCTTTTTAAGGCTTTATATACATTCAGCGCATTTTCAAAAATGATGAAAACAAGAAACCCACATTAAACAATATGTAGCTGTCTGACCTGTTAATACTTTTTGCCACATTACATCTTTGGCTGATACAACCTGAATTTTGTTACTGAACTCGTATTAGCTTTTACAAATATGCACAGATATACATGTTAATTCAGATTAAATCAGTTCTGAAACATATTTTCAAGATTAAAAGGCTTAATAAAGTGGCTGGTGAGTGTGTGCAATCTTGACATCCTCCATTGTCGCCATTCTTTAACCACATGAACCCTGAACTCTTAAATAATTGCAAAGAAACTCAAATTTTATTTTAATCCAGCTTTATTATGAAACAACCATTCACAGCACATTTAACATAAAGAACAAAAAAAAAAAATCCCAACTCTTTTCACTTCACATTCAGTGACTGAACAAGATTTGTTATCTCAGCGAGACCAAACAAGCTGCTACGTTAAAGTCACAATAAAGTCAAACTGTAAGAAAAATATTTTAAGGAAAAGTGTGGGAAGATCACTTGTGAATCTTTCTGCTCTGTTGTGTGGAGGTCTGATTTTAATGTAGCCTAAACAAGGAAACAACAACTGTAAATCGTTCTGAAAAGATCCAAAGTGACCCACACAGGGTCACAAATCACACTAGTCTAAGAATTCCTCTAACCTGATTCACACAATAAAATGGTGATATTTCAGCACTAATTAAAGACTGCTTAAAATCCCATGTTGCCAAAGCAGAGAAGCATATCACATGTATGTGCTATTAAATGTAGTATTGTGTGTGAAATGCAAAGATGTTTAGTTTTAGCTTTTGCTGAATCCTGCAAACATTAACATAATTTAATTATCGTTCTATTACTGTTTTCCAATTAAAGTAATATTAAATTAACACTTAAAATTTAATATAGGTGACTTGTATTAAATAGTACTGACGAGACAACACTAACCTCCCCTAACGAAATCCAGCTAAATTTGTCTTGAATCACATTTATAGTGACTTAAGAAGCAAGCCTAATTTAGATGACCCATGCAGGTTTGCAGAGTATCTTTATTATAGTAGAGCCAATTTATCAGCTATTATTAGCCATTTGCCGATAGCTCAGTGTCGGCATTTATAATGGTTGATAAATTAAAATTTAAAAAATGAAGAAGAGATGGGAGAAACACCAGTGTTAGTAGTTCAATGCATGGTTTGTACAGGGCACGCTGCAACTCCCCTGCTGGCAAAAGGCATTTGAAATTCAACAACAAGCTGATCCGAGCAGAGTCGGGTAGAGGGTAAAGGAGATTATTTTTAAACTGCGCATGTTATCTTAGCTAGGGAAGTCTGTTTTTGTTTCATGTATCTGAAAGGAAAAAAAATATTGGCTGACATCTGATTTTTAAATCACCAAATAAAGGTGTCTGTCTTAAAAATCCTATACTGATCGGTTTCTAAATGTTTATTATATTTTTTACATGTATGCAACAGGCCACTTCTCAGCATAAAAAGATAAATAACATTTTGTTTCACCACAACATTATTTCCCACTGTTTATCAAACTTGAAAGAACCAAATAATTTTCACCAAAATATTAAACGACTGTCTGTGTAGATATGAAAACAGGAAACAATGATGGTTCAAATTTTCAATATGTAGCAAAAAAATGTTGATTATACCCATAATTCCTTTCCCAGGCTTGTCTTTTATTATAATTACACATAGCTTTGCCCCACCAGCTAATTAACTGTTAGAAATTAAATATTTTCTAAAGGAATACAAATTGTTTTTTTTAAAAAGGATTAAATTAACATGACTGATCGGTTTCTACTTTTACAAAAAAAAAGACATTGCACAACAAAGTTGCAAAATAAACATCAAACGGAGAACCATCCCTGTCCGCTCTCTTCATCTATATGAGTAGCTCTCATCATCATACTCTAGTTCAATGTCATCTTGATCCAAGAGCCCATACTTGAACTTCTTATACACTGTTCCATCTTGTGTCATGTACACAATATCATCATCTTCCTCTTCTTCGTCATCGTCACCGTCAATAATTCTGTCGTTGTACTCCCCAAATGAAGAGCTGGCAGGTTGTGGTGCAGTGTTTTCCTTGGTGCTCAGTTTCTGGTACCCTCCAGCTCTGGTTTTGGGTGTCGTGACACGGGATTTAGACCGAGCATTGAAGATGAGAAAGAGCACTCCGCCCACAGAGAGGATGATGAGAACACAAACGAAGGCAAAGACTTTAGCTCCACTGCTCTGAGCTTCCCCCTGCAGCACCACAAAGTTGACATCCAAGATGCACTCGACTAAGAAAAAGGAGAGAGCAGACCATGAGGTTAAAGTGCACAAATCTAAAGTGTGTGTTTGGTTTAACAACTGAAAACTGTTAAATCAGGAGTGTTAAACCGGCCCGCTGGATGGCTTTGGAAAATATGAAGGAGAGAATAAATTTTTGGACTTTTAAATTAAATGACAAAAAATTTCCTGTTTTTTACCATCCACTGCAGAAATTTCTGGCAAAACAAGAAGAAGATTTTCATCAGTAATTTTACACATTAATCATGTAGAAAACTGAGATGTGCAGTTGAAACTGCACTTCTTTATCTTATATTAACCTCCTAAGACCCGAATGCTTCCATGGCATGCATTTTTAATTTCTCTTTGATATTTGGGTTGATTGGGACCTGATGAATGTAAAAACAAAGAATTGGCAGATTTTTTTATTTTTTTTACCTGATTTTTGTTTCTGACAAAAATGAGATGCACATATGAGGATATTTGTTTATAATTTTGATAGAACAGTGGCAGTATAATGTCCTCGTAAGTGGATATCAGGCCTTGTAGAGCAAAAGTTAGTACTGTGGTCTAGACAACCCAAAATGTGATGTCCACATATGTGGACGCCAGGTCC
Source organism: Haplochromis burtoni (assembly GCF_018398535.1). NCBI lineage: Eukaryota > Metazoa > Chordata > Actinopteri > Cichliformes > Cichlidae > Haplochromis > Haplochromis burtoni. The sequence continues at coordinate 2,739,908 of NW_024582379.1, forward strand.
TAGAAGGCTAAGATATCTCAGGGATTAAATGTGCACTTAAATGCCTTTACATTGACAGGGAGCGGAGTTCACTCATCCATGGGCTGTATGAGAATTAAATTATTTAAATAGGGCCAGATATATTGCAGGATTCACACGCACTTAAACACAATTTTCCATGAACAAGTATGGCGAGAGTATGTGTTCAAAAAGCTAAGGGAGGGATTTTCACTGAAAAGATCACACATGCTGGTCGTAGAGGTGTGTTTGCTGGAAGTCAGTGTCTCAGTGTGACTCCTCATTTACATTGTGATGACTTGCAGTTGCAGCACTCCCTGGGGATTTGTTGTTCTTTGTGGCGTATCTCATTTCCACAACAGGTCAAGCAGCGGCCATCATCAGAGAGGAGTTGGCCCGCGTGGCACATGGTGCATTTCCATATGCCGGGACCTCGGCAGCCCAAACAAGACGGGTGGCACGCTCTGCACTTGAGTTTCTCGCTCTCTGACTTTGAGTCCTGAAGAAGAAAACATAGACTGAATCCGCGGGTTCACACATTTGGTCAGCTCTGGCAATTTGCTGCGTATTATAAGTGTAAGATTAATGAGTGATTTGAACATAAACAAAAACACTTGCTAAATAAAAAAACAAGAGATCTGTCACCTCTGATGCATCGTAGTAGCCTATTGAACACTTGGCGGTACACATGGTAGCCATCAACGTGTAGCCAAAATAACAGGACTTACAGGCTAAAGCGCTGTTGTCTGAGAGGAGAGAGGCGACAGATAAGAGCAGTTACAATAGGCCTTCATCTTTGCTACAGTTTAAGATTAGATTCAATGGGAAAATCCATTTATTCCATGTTCCAGAAAAATTGTTCTCTATTTAATTTAGTATAATTTTTTTTTTAATCTCAGCTACCCCTCAGCCTCCTAATAGAGGCACATATGGTTTAAATTTTAAAATCATAGGTCACATCTTTTTCAAGTTCTTCTTTTCATAAGAGTTTCAGAAAACTTGACCTTTGATGTCATCAAGGTCATCAAGATTCTAACTTAAGATTTTTAGCAGATGTAGAATTTTCACCAATTTGAAAATCTTACGTGTAGTTCTCGACTTATCGAGTTCACAAAGTTCGGTGTCTACACGGCTCAATGGGGCTCAATTTCCCATCAGCCTTGAGGGGTAAAAATAAGCTACAATGCAGATAAGAATAAATAAATAGACATGACAGGCTTCCCTTACCGTTGCAGGTCTTGCAGGTAGGGTGACACTTGTGACAGCTCATGGAATGACTGACTTGGTAGTATCCTGGAGGGCAGCTCTGCAGGCACTGGCCCCACTGCTTCATGTAGACATAGCCCTTTCTGCAGCTCAGACAGTTTCCGCTACCACCACCCTGACACTGGCTACAGGACGGGTCACAGCGCTCACACACCATGGTGGCTGTGTTGCCAAAGTGACTGAGAAAGAGAAAGAGGATATCTGCTTACTTCATGGTGTTTTTTTATTAAAGGATGTGAGACTACTCCTGAGATTTGCGAGCACGGCTTTGTTTTTTTGCCTGACCCCTCTGAGCAGGTTTCGACGCAGGTCTCTCCCTGCTTGAAGAATCCAGGTTTACAGGTGACACACTCCACACTGTGGTGGCCAGTACACGTCTTACAGCTGAAGTGGCAGCGCCCACACAAGCGCTCATCCTGGTCCTTAACGTAGTAACCCTCAGGACACTGCGGCACGCATGTGTTGTCTGATTGACACAGGCACAGAGTCAGCATTTCAAAAGGAAAAGGACAAGCATACATTAAATAATATGAGCTACAGTACATCTTTTTTTTTCTTACGTAGTAAGAAGTGTGGGCTGTTACAGCTTAAGCAGTGGTCTTTGCCTGGCCCATTACAACCATGGCAGTGTTTATGGCACTGTTGACACTTCCCATTCTGGTCCTTGTATGAGCTCGGGGAGCATTCACTGTACCACACACAATGTCCAGTGGCATCCTTTTGCCTGCCTTCAGCACAGGTGACGCAGGATGTAGGCTCAGAGCCTGAGCAGGTCAGACATGAACTGGGACAATCTGGGAAAATATGAAGCCATTAGACAGAGCCAACTAGAATCTGAGTATAAATGTCCTGTAACAACTCCACTGATTCATTTTCATTCTCATTGTGTGGTCATGTTAAGTTTCCACCTTCCTACCTTTGCATTCTTTGCTGGTCTCATCATAATACGTTTGGCTGGGACACTCAGAAAGACATTCTCCACTGTAACGTACATTTTTGTCACTTTGACATAGAGTGCAGTCATCTATGTCGGGTCCATCACACAAAGCACAGTCATCATGACAACGCACACACTCCTGCTGGCTCATACTTTCAAAGTAGCCATCAGGACAATCACCCACACACTGATCATCATGGAGAAAGTAGTAAGGTGCACAGTCTGGGAAGAAGAAGGAGATGGCAAAATCATTTTTTTTTGTGATTTCCAAAGTCTAAGTATTTATAATTAAAAGCAAAGGATTCAGCTCTTTGTTGTTATTTCATTTCCTCACTTCCTGACCCTCTGCAGCTATCGAATTTAGGTTTCAGGCCTGAATTATTAGCAGTCAAGGCAGCAGCGACAGACCTCTCTGCATTTCCTGTCTATCCCTCTTCTGCACCCCTTCCTCATCTCCCTTATCTGTTCAGCTAGTATCGCCTTTCAAAACAGCTCTTTTCCACATCTTCATCTTCCATTCCTCTCCGCTTCACTGTTCCACCGATCATACTTACTCTTGCACAGGCCATACTGATTGCACTCAGTGCAGTGAGCTGGACAGTGATAGCATTCTGTATCATTGGCATAATAACCCTCAGGACACTGGAGCACGCAGGAGTTGTTGAGCAGCAAGTACGGCCTCTCACAGCTCAGACAGTGAAAGATACTTTCCACACAGGATCCACACCCTGTGCTACATGGCAGGCATTCGAGATCTTTAGGAATCCCTCTGAGAAGCAAGCCAGAGAGATAAGAACAAGATGTTACGGACGTTTTACATTTGTGTGAGTTCAGCAGGGAAAGAAGATGAAACTGAAGAAGCACCTCTGACACTCCACCACACACTTCCTGTTTTCCATATAAAGTCCACTGTGACACTGCTGGCACAAATTGGCAGTCTGGCACATGACACAGCCTTGTGAGCACTCCTCACACTGGCCAGACTCCACGTTGGCAAACATGCCAGACAGACAGTGAGCCACGCAAGTGTGTCGAGCAGTCAAAAAACGGTCTAAAAGAAAAAAAGAAAAACCACATCACTCATTTAAATTTAAATGATATTGTCAGTGATTAACATCTTTCGGCATTTGCTGTATTTGATATTGTTCCATAGGATATATGAAAAACATCATGGTTGATTTATCACCTGTTGATGGTAAAGCATGGGTTCTGATAGAAATCAAGCTAAAGTATGTTCTAGTTTCACAGGCAGGCTAACACAGCATACAGCCTGCTTACCTGGGGGGCAGGTGGTGCAGTTCTCCTTCCCTCCACCAAGGCAAGTCTTACAGGAGGGGTGGCACGTCTCACGTTTGTACTGAGCTGTCGAAGAAAAGAAAATGGGAAGTGTTTTTTTAAAAAAAAGGAATGACATACAAGTGACAGAAAAAAATAAAAGGACTTTTAAATATGTAAATGCCCCCAAAAAATGAAGGCTCTGCTACTGAGTACAATAGAAACATGACTTTCAGTTTCTCCAGCTTCATTTAAGTTTGATGTTTTAGTATAAGAACACTACAGAAGTAAACTCAGAATTTAGTACAATTAAACAAATATGGTGCTGTGAAACTCCTAATTTTACACAGAACATGTAAAACAATACGAGTCTATCACCAATCTACAGGATGCTAGATGGATCGTGCTGATGGCAGTTAGAACTGAGGTCAAATGATCATTTACTGTACTTTTTTTGAAGTGTTTCTCAAGGGAAGAGGCACGCTGGCTTCTCTCTAAACACTCTCCGTTCCTCAGCATAAACCCATCCTCGCAGGAGTCACAGTCATTGTACCGTGGCCCTCGGCAGCTACGACAGCTGCGGTGACAAGGCTCGCACTGCCGGCTTTTTTCATTCACAAAGGAACCTTCTTCACAACGATCCACGCACTCGCCATCTAAACACACAAAGAAAATGTGTAATGCATATAATGAAAAATGTCACATGTGCAGATCCGTCTAGGTTTTTGATGCTTTTGGTATTTTATTGTTGGGTTTTTTGCCTGGTATTTGGTACATAAATAAAACTGAAGTAAAAAAAAAATTGAATTGGATTTTTTCTGTGCATTCGTGTGAGTTTTCCTTGTAAATCTTGACTGCTTTGTCATGCTGGCTTGTCAGGAGACAAATGTTTAGTGCCTGCTTTCCTTGTCGGTGCATGAAAATCTCAGTCGAACTTAAAAATGAAAAATTATGACTCTGTGCCATTAAGAATTAAGGCAGTTCTGAAAGAAAAAGGAGGATCCAACCACTACTAGCATGCTATATCTAATAAGGTGGCCAGTGATCGTATATTCTTAAAACACAAACATAAAGCATAATTTCTGGTTTTCAGTTCCTCACTTTCTCTACCAAATGTAGTTACATATTTTTCCATCGGCAGTTTATTATCTGATATTTTTGCTACACACCAAATAAGAAATGTTTCAAATGTTACCGGAGACATAAAATCCATCTTCACACCAGTAGCACTGGGACTGGTCACAGATTACACATTGCTTATCTTCACACGGAGCGCACGCCATGGCATCTTCCACACTGTAGGTCCGATAAGGACATGACCGATGGCACTCGCCTCCTAATCTGGCAGACAAAAAGAGTCATTATAAGATGAGGACACACTGTGTGACCGTGGAGGAGGACCTTAATGACTTACTCAACTGAGGAGACTTACTGGTAGTAACCTTCTTCACATTTAAGGCAAACAGTTTCCTGCTCCTGATCTCCCAAATCATCTGTGGCAAAAAGCAGAAATTGAACCACACAAGAAAAAAGGGAAAGAAAAAAAAAACTGCCTTAGTATGCATTTCTGAAATTCTTGTTTAAATCAAAATTTAAATATGATGATTTTTGAACAAGTGAGGTGAGGAACCAGTGAAGCAGGTAGTAACTGTTCGAATGCAGTTTCTTTAGACAGCAGCAGGAGGCACTCTGACAACACATATCAAATGTGTTCAGCTCAGCACAGAAATGAATGGCATGCTCAGATCGATCATAAGCCGAGTGTGATCAATTTTAAAGCAAGAAAGAGACCTAATCCACAAACCAAATGTAAAAGCCAGCGAGTCTCCGTGCTCACTTTGGTTCCAATCTTTAAGATCAGTGCATTTCTCTCATCCCCAATTATTGCAAGCGTGTGATTTTCTGTTTGTCGAGCTTGCACTGCAGGTGTACTGCTGCTTAAAACACACACACACAAAATGCATAATGTGAGTGACGGGTTATGAATTTTTTTCCCTGTTTTCGTTAGACCAGGAAACATATGGAGGGGATATTAATAAGTAATTCAGGTGAGCGTGTGACTGTTTTTCTACACGCAGCAAAGGAAGAAACTTGTTTTCTTGCAAACTAATTAATTTGTGCTGCCACTCAAAACCATCCAACTGGTAAGTGGGAAAGAGTCACGCTGTCATCCCTTAGTCCAACAATGTCAAAACATCTCGAAGGAGAGAGAGAGCATGGGGGTGGGCTTTTAAAACCCTGCATCTGCAGACTTTCCCTTGGGACCTTCATCCTCTCCAGAAAAAGCCTCTGCCGACCCCCTCTACACCCCCTTTCCTCTCCCTGCTTCTCTCCAGCACCCGCAACTTAGCACTGCACTGGTTTGCACTTCAATGCAGTCGACAAGCCACTACCTGTGAAAGCAATTACTCATACAGAGAGAGACTGAGAGAAAGGAAAGGTGGGAGGGACAGAGGTATATAGAAGAGGAGACAGCGAGCGAGGAGCCGGAAATCATGCCTCCAGGCTGTGTCTGTGTGTGAGAGAGGGAGAGAGAGAGAATAGCGCCCGCATAAATATTAACTGTGCACGCCAGGGGAGGGGGGATTTCAACAGAATTTAAAACCTGTACGCACATCCTGAACTATTCACTTGTGGAATGTGGACGCGCTCACACATATTACGCAAGCAACAATCACGCTTTAAAGCAAAAGATTAGGTCAAAGTTATACATGCTCAGGAGGGGGAATGGCTGAACTCGATTTTAACGTCAACAAACACAAATCATCAATTCAGCAAGAGAAACTGAGAAAGTGTGTTTATGAAAAACTCCTTGATATTCCTCATACAAAGAGACAAGCATAGAAATGAGATGCAGTGCATTAAAAGGGCTGAACTCTGGGGGTGAAACCGAGCTTTGGCATGCAAACAGCCTCTGAGCAAGAGGTTTAACTCTTTATTACTCCTTTTTGTAATGGACGGGAAGAGGTCAACGCTAGCTGCGATTCCTGAAAAATTAGTAAACAAATGGAAATCCATTAACTATTTAAGCCATCCTCACTTGTATCAAATGGAGTGTGGCACGAACAGCCATGTAGAGATGTTATGAGGAATGAAAATAAGGATGGGACCCAGACAGACAGAAAGGCCTTTTTTTATTTAATGTTGGAAAAATACTGCAGTACACGCCCTATGTGATAAAATAAGCAAGATGAAGGTCTCGAGTCCCAGGTAAAGGACAAAATACGGCGATTACATCAGATCACACCCAGGTACACAAGAAGCACGCATCAGTGCCATTACCCAGAACCAAAAGCTTGACTAATCCAATTGTAAAATATTTTCAAACCTCTCGCCACTGATTACAAATCATAGTAACCTAAGAGGATTACAGGACATAAAGCTGATGACGAGTCAAAAAAGACGCGTTGAATTTATAAGATGGTGAAGCTAGGACTGAGAAACAGCTGCTGCACCTTATCACACACTGTCAGGCTTGAATTCATTGACTGATCTCATCCGATGTTACAAACCTCGAGCCTACAGTTTCTTAATCTCTCAGGCAAATGAAAACAAAATCCAATGCCAAGCAGTTAGGAATTTGGTTTCTTATAAAACACAATAGTGCATGATTTAATCCCCTCGTATATCTATTCATAATTATGATTTAAGGCTTAATATCATACACCCAAACCTGACAGCCAAAAGTCCTCCACAAGCAGTATTCAGATTAAGCTGCATTCCCCACGCTGACACACAGAGGATGACCTCTGGCACGAGTATGAGCACACACACGTCAGATGTCAGTGACACAAAACGACACGGTTTCGTCTTTACTCTGGCCTGTGGCATCACATCACACAGCCAATCATCTCAAATCTCTAATGTGCTGACTGACTTGTTTGGCTTGCAGAATTGCGATTGCCACGACTGGGTGGGTGGCAAGAGCGAAACTGAAGAAACGTATTCCACCCAGAGTGCATAATGACATAATAACAGTGAGCCTCCACCTCAGACTAGTTCAGCTCCACAATAACAATTTTCCACGGTATGTTGATAATTACCCCTCAGCCTTTTCACCTTAACGTGACTTGTACCGATAGTGCTCCACAAATCTCATCCACACTAAGTCTATATGGTTTTCCCAGTGAAGGGAAAGTGCTCAGAGATTTAAGAGCGCCTGACTTTTTCATAAATTGACTCAGTTGTTGGGGGCTCCTCTAAGTGAATTGATGTACCTGCAGTAATGGAGAGCCTACAGCAGAGCGTGAGGTGCAACTAAAATCAATGGCAACGTCATTAAATGCAGCGGCGATGACTCACAACTATCCTTTCAAACACGTTTAGAGAGCATCCCTCTTTAGTAGGTGTCATGTTTGCGCTTTCACAAATGTATCTCACCGATGAGCAGGGTGGCTCATGATTATTAATTCATGATTTTGTGCAGCGCCCGTGACTGCCTCTGCCTCTTATTTTCTAGGGCCTGGTTTTGTTTATGCAGGTCGGTTGATGGAGAAGGTTGGATCAGCCAGACGATGGAAAGAAAAAATGCTTACTGCGTTTACACTGTGCGCAGCCGTCATCACAAAGAAGACACTTTTCATCCTCTGCATCCGAGGCCTCACCTGATGAACACAAGTGGACACAAATGAATAAGATTATATATAAGGACAAAAAGGCAGAGATGTCACATACAGCACAGCTAACGAACCCGGCAAGGTCCTCATCCTGTCTGTGCAGGTCTGCCTTCCACATAAGATCAGCATCTCGCCTTATTCATAAACTTTATCTCCTCACTTACACACTGCCATCATTCCTCCGTCTCAGATTCACTGTTGTGAAATTTTAAGTACCTAACTCCACCACTCCTCCTTATCTCAAACGCAGTATCTCAAAAAAATATAACATCTCACTCAAAAATTTCAGCTCTTGCTCAATACTCGATTTGCTGGCATCCGCATTTGATCTCCCACGATGAGATAAAGTGCAGCGGGTTCGTCCTTCTCAATCTTTTCAACTTTAAGAAAACATTTGGCAAGTGTTTATTGGGCTGAACAGATCGGGAACAGAAAGTAGATGTAAGAACACATCAGCTCTGTGCCGGCCAACAGATGAACGAAGTTAAGACAAGTCTGATTGTATTACTCTACTAGGGGATCAGTTTTTATAGAGCCTTTTGCAACAAAAATAGCTGCTTCACTGAATAAACTTTCAATACCATCTATTATACTGTCATTACTATACTTCAGTCGGGACCAACATTTGTTCTAATTTATATTTGGCAGTGCAGCTTTGTTCCAGAGACTAAGGCTCATTTATGAACAGAGAAGGCTTCAATTACAACAGATATGAGACAGATTCAGTCAAACACAGCATGAAAAGGAGGAGGGGGGTTGCAAAGCTGCTTGCAAATGTAAAATCCTCGCTTTAAAAACCTGCTCAGCTGAGTTGTAGCTTGTTGCAGTTGTCTTTTGGAGACCATTTTCCTTTTTATGTATTCTTTAAAATACAGCTACACGTGTTCTCACAGACTAGTATATATTGTTTTATTACAAATTATATTATTAATGCACTTTTTCTTTATAGAAGGTGACCTACTACCTGCACATTCTGTACCGGCGTATCTCACCTGTGCTGCAATGCAGTGGGATGCAGTGGCCATTTCTGAGCTTGTGTCCTGGGCTGCATTGGAGGCAGCGATCTGTTTCAGTGCAGATAATGCAGTATGCCGGACACACGTCACACCGTCTCCCTTCTGAGCCTTCAAACTGGAACAACCCCTCTGGGCAGACATCCAGGCACTGACCCTGAAAGAGGTACCTGGCCACGCCAAACATATCTGAGGAAGAGCAAAAACAGCAAAAGTTTTAGGAAAAGAAATCTGAAGAAGGAGTGCTGAAAACAGCTTTGAGGACATACTCAGACACAGAGTCATACGCAGGTTAGGACAAAGCAGTTTTACTGCAGGCGTTTAAAGGAAGGGTACATGGATGTTTTGGTATACCGCAAGGACATTTGGCACAGCCAGTCACACGTGGGAGCTTCTCCTGTAAAATGTATGGAAGCCAGGAAAATGATAAAATAACCCAAATTCATAGGCAGCCCAATTATTTATTCAAACAGGTTTAGAGACCAGTCAACAACCCCTTTGCAAATTACTTTTTTTTGTCGGCATAAATATTTATGTAAACAATAATAATAAGCTTTTTACAACATTTAACACATTTTGTTTGATCCTTAAAAAGTGTTTTAAACCTGCTGGACATTCAAATGAAACAATTTAGTGGCTTTAAATCAGGACACGTGCTTTTCAAAGTCAAATATTTTTGAAACTGTAAATGCAATGATATTTAAATGTCAACATTAACCCAGTTTTTCACAGTTAGTCAGCTAAACACCCTCAGCCTGTCAGTCTGTATTTGCTTTCACTGTAATTACATTTTTTTTTAAAAAAATCTGTGTCTGGCTGTAATTTCATACATGTCCGGGCTTGTCCGCGTGCGTGTCAACATTTTTAAACTGACACTTTAGTATTTTGCTTGTTTCATCCATCTGTATCTTCGCTACTCGTAGTAGTGACGAGCGGGGGCGTCGAACATGACTTTCAAAGACCTGTCCTCTCAGTACGGAGCTGTACGCATGTGAGTGTGACTGGCCAAGATAACAGAGGTTGTTTTGAGAGAGGAATGACAAGGGCAGAGGCAGATAGAGGGTCTGTTCAAACTATTATTGTTATGTCTCACTGAGCCTCAGACAGACCGGCAATTAAATGGAACCACATTTGCAAACAGTCTGACAAGCTTGCCGGCTAATTGAGAGTGTATGCACATGTGAAGGTGACAGAGTGTGTGTGTGTGTGTGTGTGTGTTTTCCCTCT
>NW_024582379.1:2750299-2756733 GCF_018398535.1 Haplochromis burtoni
TTCTTTTGGCTGTCTGGTATCTCAAAGTGAGTGCGTGAGTGGGGGCTAGGTGTGTGAGTAACACAATCTCCCCAGTGTAAATACATTCATTCAAACAGCCATAATACCTCCTGAAATAGTGTGATAAACACAGTTATTACTACCATCCTCCGGTTGATATTTCTTCAGCTGTGGTTGCCTAATGACGTCCGGATTTTATAACTGCTGTTATGAGGGGAGGAAAAAGGCTTTTTGATAGACTGATTGGCTGCACAAGATCAGAAAACATGCAGTTTTAGAGGAAGTAAAAGTAGTCATTAAATACAGACCTTTCTTTTTTCTTTTTTTTTTTTGACTGATCTGAAAAGCTGACCAAAGTGCAGTGACCTCTAAAGCATGCAAATGACTAATATATGTTTTATCCACATCTATCAGCAGACCTTGAGTGACCTGCTGCATTAATTAGGTTCACTTTTGGAGGATTTATTGATGGAATCTGGCACAAATGAGTCTTTGTGTGAACCAAAGAATACTATGAAGAAGCCCGCTTGGATGGATGGATGGGCCTGATGGATAGATTTGCAGCTAAACCTTTGCAAAAACCTGCGTCAGTTCAAAGAGTGCAGCTTTTATGTGGCAGCGAAGAAATAAAGGACGTTTTTATCTGCACTAACTGGTGCTGCATTTCCCTGAAAGCTAACTCAATGCACTTGTGATTGATGTTTATAATTTCTAGGGGCATTGATGTATATTTTAAATATACCTGTGTCACAGGTGGTGCAGCTATGAGCTCCCTCATCGGTACACTCCTGACAGGTGTGGTGACAAAGGCGGCATTGTCTTCCCACGGCATAACAGCCCTTCTGACAGCGGGTGTCACAGCGTCCTTCATCAAAGAACCTGCAGGTGGAACAAAATTAGGCCCAGCTACTGTATATAATATCCATATTTATAGTGTAACAAGTTGCTGCACTTGCATGACAAGTTGACAAGTTTAAGATGAAGATTTCACAAATGAAAACAGGTTAATCCAAACCAACTGGAACTTTTTTTTTTTAGGTTCGTGTAATTATTTTAGCTCCTTCCTTTGGTGGGTTGGCTCAATTGTCTTCTTTTTAGTCAATTGTCAATCTTTTCAGTATACACTACAGATGTTTGTGTGTCAGTGGCTGTCACCGTGTTGCAGGGCAGCTGGTGCAGTCATCTCTCTCTGGACCCTTGCACCGCAGACAGGAAGGATCACACGGGTGGCACTTGTTGTGTTTACTCAAGTACTCTCCTGCCGATAGAGAGCCACAGAAAACAGCATCACCGCACGTTCGGCCTCACTTATCTGCCTCTATTTGACTCACTTCATACTTACCGTGCTTACTTGTCGTATCACTTGAGCGATTTGATTTGATGCTTTGATGTATCCTAGTTGCACCAATTAACAGCCAATTGCTTTTGTTTTCATTTCATTAAATTTTTCTCTGACTTCTCCTGCACAGAAACAGCTGTATATCTGCTTTTCTTTATCTTGCAAATATATTCCACACATCTTTTTTTGCTAAAAAAAAAAAAACTAATGATGATCTGATCATTTCTCATCTATTTAAAGAGAAGCTGTTGTCTTATGGGAAAGGACAACAGTGGTGCAGTAGTTAGCACTTTCACCTCATAAAGACTCTTGGTTTGAACCTCCCTGAGGCCTTTCTGTGTGGAGCTTGCGTGATCTCCCAGTACACGCGTGGGTTTTCTCTGGGCGCTCCAGTTTCTTTCCACAGTCCAAAGACTTGCATGTTAGGTTCATTAGCGATTCTAAATTGGCTGTCGTGTGGATGTGAGCGCTTCAGTGCGTTGAATAAGGCGCTGCCTGAATGTGGATTGTATTGTAAAGCCTCGTGTGTGCTCAGGATGAGTAGAGAAAGAGCAATATAAATGCCACTCAGCTTCCATTTCAGTCGTGACTACAAATTTTAAGCACTTCTAGTTCGCTGCACAGCGTTTCTGCACGAGTTCCCCACTTTGTGTGTTGACTTTGCACGTTTCCTCGCTCACATTTGAGTTTGTTCATTATCCAAAAGAATCACAGTTTAAGTCAGCAGTCGTACCCAGTGTAGCGTTTATCTAATTAAAGTCGTCTCTGAGGGGAAACAACGACTTTTCACGCCATGAACAGGAAGAGCCAAGATAATATACAAAGTCTTAAAGGAAGACATCATCTCTAATCACCAGCATCTGTAGCCAGGTAACGGCAATATTTACAACCTCTTGCCATAGAAGTGAGCTTGCTTATTAGAGTGGAAATGCGACAGAGGCATCTGCTATATCATAAGGAAACATCCTTCCCGCAGCCCATTAACCACATCTTCCACTGATGAACGTGTTGAAAATGTGCGTAGGTTCTTGAAGGCCGGAAAGTTTTTCTTACAAAACAGATTACTGACTGGAAATTCAGCTTCAGGCGCCAGAAACCTCAACACCTGGCAAAGCAATCGTTGAGTCACTGGATCCCACTCCAGGTAGTTCTTATTGTAAATGTAAAATTAATAAGTGGTGCTTTTCTTTCTCAGGAATGAATACCTAAGCTTTGCTCACAGATGAAATGTTTGTAAGCGTTTGTGCCCAAGATTAAGAGGAGAACAAAACTTTACAAAAATAAAATCAACCTTGAAAACAATATTGTCTCCTCTTCTACTTTTGTATTACACAAAGGTGACAGACACTGGTTCAGGCGTAAAGATGGATGCTGTGTGTTTGTGTGTGAGCAGCCTTCAAGGCATCGGTGGGGTTTGTCTGTGCTCTCTGGCTTTCTGTGAAAAGCTCAATTGTTCCTTTCAAAACAAAAGGGCCTCTTTGTGTACAAACACAACAGGCGGTGGCTTCCCATTCAGTAGAGCTCTGCTGAAACGATTCAAGCAGCCCCCGAATACACGCCGTCACTCTTACTCACACACACAAATTGTCTCCCTGTCTTTATGTTTGTCTCCCCCTCACTCACAAACAAACAGAGCCAAGTTCTCAAGGGACAGAAAGCTGCACAACTCCACTCAGCAAAAGCAAACTTTGGACTCCCACTGCCAGACAGGAGAAAAATGGAGCGGAGAAGAAAGGGAGCCTGTCACTCAGAGGAGTAAAACTTTTCCTCTGTTCTGGACTCGGCTGACCTTGTGAGGACAGTGACACTCTACTTTGTAAAGAGAGACAGAGAGCGGGCGCTCTGTTGGCAGGTGTCACACTGACGTCTAACACACCTGATCCTGAATCCCGATTCCTTTCCCCTCTTTCACCTGCTGGTCCCTGCACCCACTCACTCTAAGAAGGTTTCAAGATATATTTATTCTTTTCAATCCACCCAAGTGGTTATTGAATACATTAGGTGTTTATTAGCCACAGTGGTTATTTAACATTGTGTATTTATCACCACAAGGGACCCTTCTTAGTGTTTCATACCCCAAGTGGCGTTTTTGGGATGCTGAACTCACAAAAACCAGAGGAAAAAGAAAAACAATAACATAATAAAATAATAACGTAAGACATAATTTGAGGGTATATCTCAGACTCCTGAAGACTCTTGTCTATATCAGCTACTATGAAGTTATCATGTTGCTTAGCACCCACCTACTAACAGGCTAAAAAGACCCCTTTTAGCATTTATGCAGATATACCTTTATACCATCATTTCATTTTCAGAGTATTTTTTTTAAAATAAATTCTTATTCATTTACATAAACAAGACCTATCACTGCTTTTTCTCAATGTGATTATATTTTATTTACCATCACGAGCAGGCCAAACAGTCCTGCATCATGCCTATGTGCTAGTTTATATAGGATGCTGACGCTCTTCTTTACTATTACGAAAAAAATGTTTGATTGCTGGAAACTAAAGAGTTTCCCGAACTGTCCTATCAGTCAGACCCCTGTTAAAAAATATATATATTTTATGCACAGCAGGAGCAAAACAGAATCTAGTTGCAGTGGGGTGCAACTAAAAATAACCCTAATTTTGATAATGAATATACAACAGCCACACAAGTGTCAGAAGACTGCATCCTGGCACTGAAATGTTTCCTGAAAGGCTGATATTAAACAGTGATTAGTATTTAATGGGACATTTAACCTGAAAATATTATTGTAGTACTACATATCTCCCCAGAATGTGTAGAGGTCTCCACTTTTGTAGATGCAGATACATCTAAACGGCGCTCATTTACTACTTTGTGATTAAGTTTCATTTAAAGTCTCTAAATCTCCTCAAACTGTTCGATGTAAGAACGATGCTAAATAAGGTTTGTAGATTTCTTCATTCTCTGAGTGACGATTACTAGAAGCTGCTTTGGTCATCACAAGCCCACAAATGTCATTTATTCATGTATCCAAACTACTACTTTTTTTCTTCACCACTTATCCACTTGGAGACTATCTTTGTTGTAAACCTTGGACAGGTTTAACACAGAGACAGACATGTATTCATTCGTACTGCTAGATTTAGACTCAACTAACGTGCTAATGCAGAAACCCCACACGTCTGCAGGATCCAGCCGGCCAGTGGATTCAAACCCCAGACCCTCTTACTGTGAGGTATCAATCCAAACCACCACATATCTGCATCGTCCCATACAGCGTCATATTTTTGCTATTATTTGCGGCTTTGTGACAAACATTCTATATTCATAAATGTAATCTAATACATGTAAAAGTTAAATCCAAAGATGTTAAATAAACCTTGCACCCAAAAACACACACTGTTGACCAGTTTCAGCCTCCACCTAATTGTAATTGAGCACACATATCTCCCTTTAAGAGCTGCGCCTGGGGCATGTGCAACTTTCACTTAATCAATGCGATTGAGTGCCGAAAAACGAATTCAAGGATCTGAATTTCAATGATGTTTTTGCCTTTCATGAATTTGTAAAACATAACTCAATAGAGTGAAAACAGGGAAACTTAATGACTTGGAAATTGAGCAAATAAAAATGCTAATGAATGAAATAATACTGATTAATACACCCTCAAAATAATTAATGGAACTCAAAGGGAAAAAAACATGAACAGATTAAACATTTTAATAAGAACACTTAAGTAAAAAAAAGAAAAAAAAAAAGATTTTCAAAACTAGGACTTTGAGTAACATTAATAATGCATTGTCACAGATATGTCACAGGTACACAATAAAAACAGCTTTTATATGAGGGGTGGGTATGTGCGTGCGTCTTCTACCACACACACACGCGCACACGAACACGCACACACGTGTCATCTTAAACAATGACCAAGATTAAGTTTTTGTTAAACAAAACAGGGGATTCATCAATCTTTATTACAAATCATCAAGAACCATAACCAGATAACGGTACAACAATTCATCTAATACTGTAAATGCTCAAGCTGCGGGTGCGAGAACCCACACAAAATAACAATCTTAAACATTTTTTTTAATATTTTTTACTTTATTTTTTTATTGTTTCGCTGTTCTTTATTAGAAGCCAGCACCTCCAGGACAACCCTTTGAGTTCGATCAGGTAAAGTTCAGAGACAGGAGGAGAAACCGGGCACCTGACGTATGACGGCCTTGTCGCACACGCGATGCGATTTGAATTTCTAACACAATGGATTCTGTCTAAAAAGAAAGTAATAATAATAATTTGATTGCATTATGTTTGTTTTAGGCTTTTTCCACCTTGGATTAACTGGCCAAAAGTTCTGCTGCCAATAAATAAAATGAGAAAGACTTTGAACATGAATTTTCAGAGTAAAACCATCCCAGCACCCCGCCGTTTCGCTCAGCTGTCGCAGACCTTTACCTGCCGATGAAACGTGATAACAGCATTTTTCTGCTTCAATCGCTGACCCCACCATGGTCAGAGTTTAGAGCAGTATTTCAGCTTGATATGCTTTGCCATAATAATGGGATGACGAAAAGTTTGGACTTCTAAAACTCTATGTTATTTGATAACAGTAACATGTAGGGGATGCACCGATACACATACCCTTTTGTTTGTGTGGAAAATATAACCAACATGTAGTAGAATTTCAGTTCCCTTTAATGAATAAACTTCAATTACTTTAATCCAGTGACAACAAAAATGACGGAGGAGGCTTAAATCGTTTAATCACAGAGACGGATGGAATCGATACTCGGTTTGGGGGGGAAACAAAAAAGTTTAGTATCTATAATCATCATTTTGTGTGAAAAATTTGCATCGGTACATCCCTAGTACCACAAAATTACTATACCTCACTGCAGAAGCTCTGGAAGGAATGACTATTGACTCGTCCTGTAGTACCTCTTGATGGATCAATGCTGTCTGGGCTTACATCAAGAATTAATGGCATTCTCCGAGACCCAGTAAAGACAAATGCACACGCTCTTCAAAGGGTAACTTTACGTTTTAAGTAAATGAAATGGGGTGATTCTGGTCAGCGACATGCATCCGCCTTGTATACAGTGAATTCAAGTGGTGCACAGAT
>NW_024582379.1:2756793-2779461 GCF_018398535.1 Haplochromis burtoni
GGGGGTATGGACGCATTTGTGTGCCGTGTGTGTGTGTATATTAAAATGTGTGTAAATTTGTCTTCTCGCACAGCCAAAGTCAGCCCAGACACACATTATTTTCACATTACTGCGTGAGCTTGGTTTTTACTTTTTTCTTTTTGTCGTCCCCCCTCTTTGACGTATATTTACAGGCATAAAACCACGGCTTTTCCTACTGTATGTTCGCTTTCCATCTGTTTATCATTAACACTGGAAAGAGAGGAGGAAGAGGAGCCAGAATACAAACGCACACAGACGTATTTGACACAGGCTGAGCGGCTCCTGCATTTTAGCTATAATTCCTATACTGGCAACAAAAAAACAAAAAAAAGAAAAAAGGGAAAAAAAAAAAGGATGTTCAATTATTTTGGCATCAATGCTTTGGTCACAAAATACCGACACTTATTCTTTTGTTTGTTTTCGCTTATGTTTTCATTTGCTCATTTGTTCTTGAAGTAAGTCCCAGTCGTATTACGCCCTGACCTCGTGTGTGTCCCAGTACAGAAAAAAAGGTAGGTTTGTTGTAGTCCTGTCATCGCACCTCCGATGCAGTCCCTTTAAAAGAGGCACAGATTCTCTTATAAATTATGTGACTGTGAATGAGTGGGCAGGGGGTCTGAAGAGGAGTGGGGTGCCCCCTGTGCCCCCCTCCCCCCGCATCCCCCCCCTGCACTCCCTTTAACACCCAGCAACTACGTCCCATCACCCCTTTTGTGAGCATGTTCTGCAGCACAGTTGTTGCAGCACTTTCCTCTGGCAGAGATTGTTCTTTTTAACGAGCACGCAGAAGCTGCCTTCCGCCCAAGATTCTTCATTTGCTTTCCACAGAGCAGGAAGAGGAGATAAAGAGGGGGGGGGGGTAGTGGGGATGGAGAGGGGAGAAAGGAGACACACACACACACACACACACACAGATACACAAGGGCAGAACCATTTGTGATGGTTTAGAGCCGTGTGATTGGTCAGGAGACAGGGTTCAGGTGACAGGAAGAGGTTTTTGTTTGTTTGTTTGTTTAATCCAATCACAGGTGGTGTTCATCGAGGAGGAAAATTATTGCAGTCCGGTGGAGTGATTTCAATCCATGTCAGGAGAGAGGGGAATCAGATTCAGGAAGGAAAAAAAGAGAGAGAAAAGAGAGACAGAGAGAGAGAAAAAAACAAACGTCACACAATTAGAAAATTGAAGATTTTTGAAATTCACAACGTGGTTTCATTTTGCACAACAACAAAAAAAAGGGGACAACAAGTGGACCGCCAGTCTGTAAATCCTGTGAGCCAATTCTTTCACAACTCAACAGCAGTTCACATCGGAGCTGCAAATCAAAACGTCACCAGTAAGAAGCTGGAGCGGAGGGTGGGGGTTTAGGAAGACAGGAAACAGACTGAGTGTGCACTTAAAGTCCTCATCATTAACAGAAAGGTCACGCAGTAAAGATATTTTATCCTCGGAGCTTTATCTCATCACAAGCCGAGACTTCGTGGCCAAGGGTTCATTTTAAATAGAAGGTCACGGCTAGAGCAGAAAATCACAGGATTTATTCAAAGCCTCATAATCAGACCATCACATCAGAGGGGTTAGTGGGGGGAAAGAAAAAATAATAACAAAAGAAAGGGAATGTTTGCATTTAGAAGAGCATCAGCAGAGCATGCTCAATTTGGGGAGGAGAAGCCACAAGGCGTGGATGACAGAAAATGGAGAACACAACGTAAGGCAGGAGAAGATTGAGCAGAATATTTAAATAAATATAAAAATATATAAATGAAGACTTGGAAGGGATTTAATAATGTTTAGCAACTGAACAGTTATGGTCACAATCCACCCCCTTGAGTTATGGCATTAAAAAATGGTAACGCGGGCCAATATTTTTCACCTTTAAGATCTCAATTAAAAATATTTCCACTTCAGCATTTTATCTTGTTGAACAGTTTTCTAAACTTAAGCCATAATAAACACATGATTTCTCGAGTTATTACCAAAATGTATTTGTGAGGTCACAGTAAACTAGTGCAAGACTTAGAAGATTTAGATATTGGAGGCCGAAGTGAACATTCGTGCCAAATCTCAGGAAATCCCTCAAACAGGATTGCGTGTTGCTGAGAATGAATGACCCCAACATGGAGCACAAGAAATACAAAGGAAAACATAAAAGAGCGCATAAGTAGATACTCAACAATCTCTTCTGCCCATGCGGTCTAACAAAGTTCAGGAACCCAGGAAAGCACTGTGTTAATGTCATATGATCGAAACGTGTGAGCACATAGTCCCAGAGAGGTTTTATATTAGTGACATGCAGGACATGGATGTAGAGCACAGAAGCTAAAAGCACAGCTTTGTTGGTTAGGAGCTACAACAGTGAGCGGTTTCATTTAACGTGTTAGTTCAGAGTTCAAATTTCTTAAAAATGGCCGCAAGTGAATCATTTTCTTTGTCAAACTACTTCACCTGTGGGCCAAATAAAAACCATTCCAAACAATAAACAACTATCCAGATCATGGTATTGATAAGAAAGCTGACAACTCACCATCTTTGCAGATGGTGCTCACCACGCAGGCTCCTGCCTCCAGATTGTAACCACTGTTGCAGCTGCTGCAGTTTCTTTCCCCGGGCCCCAAGCACTCATAGCAGCTACTGTCACACCTGCCGAAGGGTGCGTGAGGAATTAGATGCTAGTCAAGGCAGCACAAACTTTATTCCTGCACGCCAAAATCGGAAGTAAATCGATCGCTATAAAAGGCAGTGACGAACGACACCTGTTAGAGCTCACATTTCAACTTTGTCAGTCTACAAACACCGGAACTATTAAAGGTATGACTATATTAATAGCAGAAAACAACCCTGACGCATATATTATACTGCAGTATTAGACCTTTACAAAGAGATGAAGATGGAAAAAAAGCTGTAATTGATGTAGACTCTCTTATTTATTCTCTTACTTTTCTTATATGTAATATTATTGGCCTATTCGGTTTCTGCTGGTGAGCGGTGTCTGCAAATGTGCCAAATTTCTGAACACAGAAAATCTGGAGGAGAAGATACCTGAAGCAATCCTTTAGGAGCAAGTGTTAGACACAGTTATCACATTTATCATCCCGCTAGTGTGAAAACATCACTTTCTGAGACAAATCTGAAGCTGAGCATGAAGGAATCCAGTACGGTAAAAGGGTCAAGTGGGCAATAAATAATTCAAGACGGGAAGGGAACATAGCAGGGAGGTAAGGCCATAAGAGGAACAGACAAGATGTCTGACGCTGTGGATGAGTTTCAACTAGCAAAGTAGTCATCAAACCATTGTCAATCATGGGGATATGATTATGTTTACGTGTTCTTTCCGTCCTCATTCAGGTTAACATTAGCGAAGCGTGACTCAACAGAGCCGTCTGTGGGAAAAGCTCACACAGCTTAAAGACAACAAAACAATGACGGCACCAAATGTCAGCGCTGACTGGCTCTGTGACTGCGGTTTACTGGGAAGTCCTTCATTGCAGGCTTTCTGTTCTCATTTACTTTTACTGTCATCAGTGACTGATTGCAATTTTGCTGAATTACCCCGTTTGAATTTTTAAATACAGGTGTAGTGCAGCCGAGTTTTGATTTCATCAGATGTAGGTGCCCATCTTCAGGCTGCCAGCTCAGAAACCAGAAATGCACAGAGCAGGGAGAGAAATAAGAAAATAACAGCGGAGGCTAAAGTTAGGTTTAAGTTGGAAATTTGCACTTGCACTAGCAAAAGAAACTTCCTTGTTTATCTCTACAGACTGGAAAGTCGTCCCCCCACACCACCCCTTTTCACCGTGGCGTAGAGGTGTTGGCAGGTGTGCTGACTCACTTCTTACAGGACCTCTGCACCTGCCCGTTGTCTGAGGTCTGCTCTGACAGGTAGTAGCTAGGACTGCATGTTAAAACACACCGCCAATCCTCAAGTAAGTAGCCGTCCGCACACTTTGTGCACGCCTCGACTCCTGTGCCTGCAAGACACAAATGCATTTTTGAGCGTTACACTGGCGAATAGAAAATGTTGATCGTGTCTTTAAAACGCACAGATTTACTGCACATTACAAATGTAATCCTGCAAGCATTGCTTCCTACCTGCGCAGGTGGCACAGGCCCGGTGACATGGTTCGCAGGTCCTTCTGTGGCCGTTGTAGTAAGTCCCGGCGTCACAGGTCATCTGACACTTGTTTGCCTGAAGGCTGGAAAGTGAAGCGAAACAAGGCACTCGTAACTTTAAAGTAAAACCAGAACATCCTGCAGTAAAATCACTGGACATTAAAAAGCCTCATGTTTTCCTTTGTGTGGATGCAGTGTGCATCAAAACAACATGCTTCTGACTTTTGCATTGATTTTAGAGGTGGCAGATGGTGGAGAAGAGGTCAGATATGTAGCAGGTTTGGAGGTTACAAAGTCGGCTCTGTGGAGTCACAGTGAGGACAGGTTGGTGAGCTTTGCTAAGCTGAAAAACAGCTGGTCCGCGTTAGCTTAGGTTTCCCAGAAACAATTTCGTCTGGTCCCGTCTTCCTCTCCGACTTCTAACTGAGCATTAATGGTGGACTAAGTGGAAGAGGAGAGACTGTGTGTGTCTGCGCGTGTATGTGTGTGTGTGTGTTACTGTGGTCTCTGAGGCGTTCAGAGGAAATTATGGCCTACAAGTGTCCCTCCCCACCTCCACCTCTGGCAACACTATGCACTTAAAAGTTGGGTTCAAGACCACAGTATGTTTAAACACTTCACAAGTGTTTCTTTCCTGACCTAGCTGGAATTCCAGCACTTTAGAAACTATCCTCAGTCAGGTCAAATGCAGCTGGGTCATTTTGAAGAGGCTCCTGTGGAAGTGGCCAAATGATGAACTGAACCATGTCTCAATGGCTGGCTAAACGGTTCAGATCATAGCCTCTTCAAAGTAAGGATTACAACGCAAAACAGATCCTCTTCCTTTGGGTCTCCACATTACACAAGCATATGTGGGCTTTAATAAGCCACTGACCAGACTGGATAACTATCAGTTTACTCAATATGGATCCCAAGTGGATAAAAGTTGGGAAACCCTCGTTTCACCGGTTCACTGTACAAACCACAAAGTATACAATGTTCTGGAATAAAATGGCAGCACTTCTGCAGCATTACAGTCAATGAGCACAAAAGGTTTTTATCCTGGAACCACAACAGTGATATTTGGGGGGGAAATCTACGTCAAATTTTATGTTCAAGGCTTATCAAAGCACAAAGCCCTTCATATGATACATATTGTAGAAGCGGTCCATGTATAATGAACCACAACCCACTTGCGGTTCAGGAGTTAAAGCGAGTTGTCCAATAATCACAGCAGTTCAGTGGCTGTTCCTGTTGAAGCATCACTGAGCAAGAGTGTAAGAACGGGTGAAAAAGCTTTAACTGAGCAGTGTGTTTGAGACCAGCTAGTTTGTACGATTTTCTGACCACATTTAAATGTGAATGTTATATAAACAGACTCAACGATGGTGAAAAAAAACATCCAACTGTTTGCAATGAGGGGCAAAATTTGGAGGTTTTCAGACCAATCTTTTCCTGTTGCAGTAACTCATACATTAAAACCTGGTTAGTCAGATGATAATTTAAAAGCACTTAAGACAGAAGTTGAGTCCTGTTTACTTTCTGACCGTCATGCAACTGACCATTTTCTAAAAGAAGTTGATGTTCACATCTGATTGTCAGAGATTCTCACAAAACATCACAACACTCTCCTACTGCCCAACATCTTACAGCCAAAGCACAACCGTCACGAAAAATGCAAGGCAGGATTTCTTGTAATTTAAGTCGTTTTTAGGAATAGTTCTCCTGGTTTCTTGAAGGACATTTAAAGCTCTTCTTTGGATGTTGGCTGGCATTTGTTCTATTCTCTGTCGAGATGATCCCATACTGTTTCATTACTGTGTTTTTCTCTACACAGCTAACCTTTTACTGCACTGGCAGTGTGTTTGGGATCATTGTCATGCTGAAAAATACATTTACTGCCAATTAGATGCTTTACACTTCGTATTGCATTGTGAGTCAAAATCTGATGCTAGTCCATGTTTGAAATTAAATCAGTTTTGATAAGATCTCCAGCAATGAAAATGCATCAATGTCACCATGTTTTATAGATGGCTGTAGACATTTGTGTCCTACCTCTCTCTAGGCATCCTCCATACATATTGGCAACAATCTGAAGCAAAAAGTTAATTGGATTCATCACCCCATAAACCACTGATTTCGAATCCAGTTCTTGTGTAATATGTCATACCTGGCTGGTTAAAAAACTTGGCTTCTTGACAGCCACCCTTCCACTCAGACCAATTCCAATGAGGCTACAGTAAACAGTAGACGGATCGACTTGTAACGCCGTTACTTGTAACGCCGTTATTCCCATCACTGCTCATAGGTCAATATTAGGTGGCTTTAAACAACAACAACAATCGTTCTTCTGAAATTGGTCAGTACAAGGCCTGGACTGATAATGAGTGAGAAAGCAGCCATTATCCAAAGAAAAACTGAAACACCTTCAGAGAGCCTGGAGAACTATTACTGAAAAAGACAGTAGGACTCCTGTGAAGCAAGACGTAAAGGAATGGTGGGTGGTCTAACACGAACACATTTTGCACAGTGCTACATTGACTTTTCATATGCACCTCTTTCACGTGATGACTAAAAAAGTTCAAGGCTGTGCTGTTTGTGAAAATGATTAATGCTTTAAACTATAATCAGTGACTCTAGTCAGGAATTGCTCAACGCGGCACCCATCTTACCTCATCCCAGGTTTACATTCTGTGCAGATATTGGAGGCTGTACACTTCTTACAGTTCTCCTGACATCGCCTAAAAATGTTGGAATCTGGAAGACACACAGTGCGCGAGTCATACACAGCACATAATAGGAACCAGAAGTCTGGTTGCATTAAAAAAAAAAAAAACAGCAGGGGAAGAGAGGGGAAAGAGTGATGAAGAGTATCAGATGGAGTCGAATGTGTGAGGAAGACCAGCGAGTAAAGTTATGAGAGAATATGGAGAAGAAGAGGCAAAAAGGACAAAAAAGGGGAAAAAAAAAGAGGAGGAAATCGAGATAGCGAGATGAGGGGTGAAAGGTTCTGTGGGGCTGAAAGAAGATTATAGTGTTGAGGGAGGATGGGAATCTAGATGAATATTTCAAAAGGCAGACTAAAGTCAATGACACGCTTTGACACAAAGCACATGGACTCCTCTGTAGCAATGGTGATTGCCAAAAAGTTATGCTAATAACATGTTTTATCATTCCCTGAAAGGACGAGGAGACTGTAAGTAAGAATGCTGGTTGGATTTTTTGGATTTTTAGGAATCCTTACAGGATGAAGGAAGGACATGGGCAGGCTACGGAGTGGTTTCCAAGAAAAGTTGGACGATATGTTGTTGTGGCATTTTGGCTCAGAGCTGTAGGTGAACATTAGAGTGTAATTTGGCTCATCAATCAATATAAATTCTTTATAAATTGTAGGGTTTTTAAAATGGGTATAAAAACCATCTGCTGCTGATTTCTACCCTTCTCCATGTTATATCAGGGTTTCTTGAATATTTTTGCATTTTAAACAATTCACAAAATGATTAATGATTAGAAAAGATTTAGTGAAACCACAATAAATAGTACAATCCTGGTCAAACGCTTTGTCATTTAGTATATATGCACTAATTTTTAACATCAATAGCACAGCGAGCCTAGCTTACATTGGTTTATCCGTGATATGGTAACAAAATAATGTCAACATTGCTGTCAGAATGTTAAAAAGAAAATAAACTCCAGTTTTCTTATTTAAAAAAAAAAAAAAACAACAACCAAAAAACCCTCGGCTATGCTGCCATTCCAAAAGGGAAAATGTACCCACTATATCTTGGCCTGTTAAAATGTTATGATTAAACTTGCATCAGAATATCTCAGATCTGCTGCCAGAGACTCTCAGAGCTGCCAGGGCTTACACACTATCCTGGCAAATACAAAGACATAATTATAATATATACATAGTGTCAGTCTCTCATTTCTGGTTTGTTTTTATTAACAAAAAAAAAAAAAAAGAAAGAACACTGGCAAAAATTCTGAACCCGTAAAGCGCATACTTTCTGTGAATACTACTGCACTACTGAATACTTTACATGCCAGAATTTAACACAGGAAGAAAAAAAAGAAAGGAAAAATGATTGTAAACCTAATCCAAGCATAATCTTCCTGCAGATCTGCTTTATTTCATGTTTTATTCCACTTTAATTTGACGTAGCCAAACGGTTCACTACCACAAACTTTTCAGTTCAGCTTGAATCAGCAAGTGCATTACAATAAACAAACGGCTAGACATTACCTCAAGGGTACAATGGCATCATTCTGGTGTGGTGAATGAAAGCAGACTGGTGATAGTTACTGCTAAGGGTGGAGGTTTTTAGAAACCTCCTCCACCATTTACAAATGGCAGTGTATTTCTCTACAGTCGTAATCTAAGGAACTTCAGGCACAGATGATTATGCAGTGGACACGGAGAATAACAGTGAGATTTTGGCATTTTAAGAAAACAAGTGCACAACAGAAACACAACTGAAGTCCCAAGAAACTTATAACAAAACTGTGTGACAGCCTGTAAATAAATGCACAGCCACCGTGATGTGACTAATTGGTTTAAAAAAACCTGACGTTTTGAAACCGAGTGAAGCATAGATCTGAGTGAGAAACAGTAATATACTATAACACATTCCCTGCTTCTCGTTTATGTTACTCTAATGTTTATTCGGGGCGTTCGTGGCTCAAAGAGTTGGCAGTTTGTCTTGTAACTGGAAGGTTGCCGGTTCAAGCCCCGGCTCGGACAGTCTCGGTCGTTGTGTCCTTGGGCAAGACACTTCACCTGCCGCCTACTGGTGATGGCCAGAGTGGTCGATGGTGCGATATGGCAGCCTCGCTTCTGTCAGTCTTCCCCAGGGCAGCTGTGGCTACAACTGTAGCCGCCTCCACCAGTGTGTGAATGTGAGAGTGAATGAATAGTTGAATTGTAAAGCGCTTTGAGGGCCCCGAAAAGCGCTATATAAATGCAATCCATTATTATTATTCTACGAAACAAACATTGTGTTTTCTTAAATAAAATCTAAAACTAGCGACTGAGACCATAAACCCGTCGGGATGTTTTTTTACTTAGGGAGTCGCCCCCTGTTGGGCGTCAAAAAATATGCAGGATATGGCACTTCTGCAGTAGCTTTACTTTTCAGACCCAGAGGTTAGCCATGACAAACCCGGTGTGACCTGCGGGGAAACCTACCGCTATCGAGGTAGAAGCCGTCAGGACAGTTGGCGACGCACGTGTGGGAGCCCTCGATGAGGTTAAAACCACTCCTGCATGTGGTGCACTGGTCACTACGACTACCAACACAGGTCTCACAAGAGGAGGAGCACTTCTTGCAACGTTTCCTATCATCACGGAAAAATCCACTGGGGCACTCCGATACACACATCCTGGAAAGGGAAGTCATTGAAGACAGGGGAAAAAAAGTATTTACATTTAGAGCATTAGGATAACCTCCTTGAGATGGAACATGTAATTTTGGAGGTTTTGAAGAAAAATATAAAAGACAACAAAAAAAAAGGTGAGGGAAAAAATAAAAATTACAACCTTATACAAAGCGACTCTAGCAATTCAGACTGATTAGTCAACGCTGTGCAAAATAAGTGAACAGTTAGACTCGGAAACATGTTTATGCAAGTTTATCACTCAGGTGGAGCTCAAAACATCAAAGCTTTAAAAAAAAAAAAAAAACTTCTTTGGATACAAAACAGGAAGACTTAGTATAAAAAAAATGAAGAATGAAAAAAAGGTGTCATGAAAGCATATAAAAAAAAAAAATCTATAGCACATTTTTCTTAAAGATTTATTGAGGCTGTAGTTTCCTCTGAAGGACAGCGTTCTTCAGCAGCAGACCAGTGAAGACCAAATCAAAACCAAAGACCGAAATGTAAAAAATAAATAAATACATAATCTCTGCAGCAAATGTGATCTAAAATGCAATAAAATATCTGGGAAGTAATGCAAAAATAAATGTGTGCGTGCAGGTTTTACACAACGAACAGGCCAACATCTACTGAATAACTTCACAGCTCCTTAGCACCCCATCATTTTAACCCGAGCTCACACCCTGAAGTAATGACCTCCATAGAGCTAAAGAGCAAAAAAAAAAAAAAAAAAAAAAACACACACACAAGCGTGCACCTTCTGCCAAAAAACACACACTGCACGTGTGTAAGTACAAAAGACATGCTTTTATCCTCCAACTTAAATACATGCCTGGTTTGCTGAAATGGTTATATAAAAAGAAAAAAATATCTTTTGTAACAACAGCATGTACTGTAGTGTAACCTCTAAACCCAGGACACCAATTAAAACTTCAAACCTTATTTTTTCTCCGACACACTGATTAAACATGTAGAAGACAATAGAAGGGAACTTTGAAGTTCAAACCTGAATTTAGGCAAGAAATTTGGAAAGCCAGAAGGGTGCGCATTCAAAATGTTGGCCCCCTGTACATGCCAACAAAGCTAACAGATCTAAATTCAAATGTGTACTTTATAAACGGTTACAAATATTTGCATATTATTATCCCTCAACAAACACCGATAGTTCTCTCAGAACCTAAGAAAATGTTTTTAAAATGTAATCGATTACTATTTATAAGCTGATAGTTTACCCTGAGAATCAAACTCAAAAATACATACAAAGAAATTCCAAAGACCCCCACATCCTTTGGTGTATGTGAAGCATCAAACACGCATGTAGGGATGTAATTATCTGATGACTAGACGCTGCTGCCACCCCTCCTCCTTCCTCCAATCTTCATTCATCAATTGCTCCCTGTGGTGGCAGAAAAGGGCAGCACACCTCTAAAGTGAGCTAATGATAAGGCAGCACCTAAGCTGGCACATTCTCATGCACCTGCATCAGCCTGTCTTTTATTAGACCAGAGACAGGCCGACACAAAGGCAATTACTACAGACTTTGATCCCGGGGGCAAGCACAAAATGTAGACACATGCACAAATTTATAGTCACACACGGGCTTGTATACACACAATTAAGAAGGGGAAAGGACAAACAGGACACACCGTGACTGACAGCGTTTCTCTTATCAGACTGACGTGGTGTAATTAATCAGGCCACCATCAGGAAAGTTTCCAAGCTCACCATGTAACTGTCTCCTTATATAAAGCACAGTGCAATGCAAAGCTTCCAAAAACTCAGTAGCCAGTTCTCAGTTCTTGTTTTTCTCTCTCAGATTTACTTGTCAAAACGTAGAAACACTTTTTTTCTGGATTCACATGAAAAAAAAAATGCACTAAAAATAAACGCAGATGTTAAATTTCTGTAGGTTTCCTAATGATCAAACCTAATCACACAAAACAGGCTGGCGAACAGATGTTTCTCTGAGGTATGTAAACAACTGAAATGTTGCCTTCGGCTGGTTAAGTCTACAGATCGAGGGATTTGTATGCACCAATGTTCACTTTACCTTTGGAAAACTATCTGATTGAAAGCCCCTCAGCTAATATTGATCCGTCTGCTCATTGGACCTCTTACTCCTAAAAACGATCAAAAGACGAAGCAACTGCTGGGCCAGACATGGGTTTTCCATGTGTTGCCTTTAAATTAACAAAGGAGATGGCTCAAATGGCTCTGTTGGAGTTCATTAAACAAGATTTTTTTTGGCATTGTGGGTCATAGGGTTTGAGCTGATCTAAGTAGTTCTAGCTCCTAATTCTACAACGAAGAACATAAAGGAATAAAAGTTTTGCCAGGACAATCATTCAATCATTTGTTTTTTTAGTCTGTGATTTGTTTTGTTTATTCATGTGTTGAAATCTTTTATCTTCTTTGTTAAAAAAATCTAAGAAGAAAACCCAACAGTAAGGCACTTTTCCACTGCTCTCCTATTTAGCATGAGGTTGTCGCCACAGTGGATAGTTCGATACGTCTGACTTAGCACAGATTTTATAGTGGCTGCCCTTCCACCCTCGATACTCTCATTTATCTGTGCTTGGGTCTGGCACTAGGAGCATACAAGCCCGTGAAGTCACTGAGGCTGGGTTCTTGTCTCCTCCCGGTCTCAAACCAGGGTTCTTTCACATTTAAGGAGAATGTATAACCAGACTATAACTAGATGGCAACCACCTGGGTCGAATCCGTGAGTGCAAAGAGACACGTGTGGACATGTTACACTCATCGGTGGAGACTTACTGCAACATGTAGCAAAGTATTTGCAAAACTTCACCAATTTGCCTGAGAGTGACTGCAGTCGAATACGGCTGACTCTGCAATCATCCATTTTTTTCCAAATTGCAAGGACTCTACTGTCCTAACAGACAGACAACCATTTACACCCAGATTGACACCTTAGCTAATTTAGAAATGTCACGTGATGCATGTGTTTGCACTGTGGGAGAAAGCTGGAGTACCCAGAGAAAACCTACATGTGGAGGGGGACAGCAACAGAGTCAACACAAAAAGTAAATCCCTATTCTGGACCCAGGACCTTCTTGCTGTGATGAGCCAGTACTACACAAGGCTAAAGCACACCATGTAAAGCTTTTCTGGCAGAAAGTCAAGTGGCGTAAAACAAAGAGTGATACAGTTCGATTCTGAAGGTTTGATTTTGAGTAGATGTATACAATCAAGGAGCAATATAACTTCTGACAATCTAAGCAGCCTGACCTGGTGTTGTTCTTGAACTTGAGGAAGTAATGAAGGCAGTTAATGCAGTGGTGGGGTCCAGGACCCCAACAGCCATTCTCACTGCATTCAGAGTCACAGGGGCCTGGATTCAAATACAGAAAGAAAAAGGGGTTTCAAGTCTTATAGCCTCTTAAAATGATCTATTTTAACTGATTGCACTTCAAAAGTACCCTTAAATCACAAACTACAATACTAATATTTTGACACAACAGCAGGGAAGTAAAAAAAGGCAATGACAAATATGTTACTAAAGGCTGCTATTGTCACCAACCCTTCTGTGGGCGGCAATGGATTTATCACTTACCAGGGTACTCCTCTGGGAATTCCTCATCAAGGTCTGCAAACTGAGGCTTATCTATGTGCCCAGTTGAGTACGGGTGCACAGAGGTGCCATACAGCACCAGTGACCACTCCTTTAGCTTGCCTGAAAAGACAAGATGACATTTATAAAAGTTATCCTAAATAGAGGTATTTCGTTATCTCCTTGCGGTGGGTAAATTGGGGTGTTCTCATATTTATATTGTAGAGTTACTGGTATAATCAGGTCACACTATAAACCCGACTACATTTTTACGCCCTGCATTTTCAGAAACCACCGCGAAACGTTTTAATGATACCCAAGGAAAGCTAGGTAGTTTATATGGCATTACAGTGACTGATGTAACAGCTTTTAAGAACCTACTACTCTTCATCTGAGACAGTAAATTAGTGGGTAATTTCAGTTACAAAATTCACAGCTTCCCGAGCAACATGCATGATGGCACTTTACCTATTCCAGAGAAAGTTAATGGCTTTTCTGCTTCTTCTGTTGCCATAACATAAAAATCAATGTAAAAAAAAAAAATGAATACAACATGATTCAGTTAAAGAAACTATTCACACTGTCATACCAGGCACTTTCTGGCTGCGAAGTTGTGAAGGTGAGTCATAGATCTCTAGGACCCAGTCGCCAGCTGCCTTCTCTCCCCAGCAGTGGGTGGTCATAAACTCCCAGTTCTTAAAACCCTCCATGGAGTGATCAAACAACCTGTGCATCAGAAGTACACACAGTTACAAACACACAGACACTTATCGGATGAGGAAGTGTTTCAAACACTGCAAATACAAGAGCAAACAATCAGAGCCTTTAATGAGCTATGCGCAGTGTACAGTACTGAGATTTACTAGAGGCTAAGTAAACCTGTGAAAACTCTGAATTCTGATTGGTTGGAAGATGCTGATTCACTTTTTATGAGCAAAAACTGTTGATAAAGTGTTGTAAACATAAACTCAGTGGCCACTTTATTTGTTACACCTTGCTAGTACTGGATTGGACCTTCTGTTCAGATTCAACAAGCTGTTGGAAACATTCCTTAGAGATATTGGTCCATACTGACTTGATAGCATCACACAGATGCTGCTGATTGGTTGACTGATGTGAATCTCTTGTTCTACCGCATGCCAAAGGTGTCCTGTTGGATTGAGGACCATTGAGGGCATTTGAGTGTAGTTAATACACTGTCACATAGAAGAAACTGGTTCAAGAAGATTTATGCTTTGTGACATTATTCTGTTGTAAGCTGGATAGATGGTACACTGTGGTCATAAACCAATAGGCATGTGGTGTTTAAATGATGCTCAGTTGGTACCCAGCGGTCCAAAGTATGCTAAGAACCTGAGGTTGAACCATTATTACAAAGCAGAATGATCCATTTGCATTCCAAATTCTGACCCTACTCTAAGTCAAAGAGAAATTGAGACTCATCAGATCAGGCAACATTTTTCCAAATGTTGCCGACCAATCTACTGTTTTCCTATTTTGATCCAGCTTCAATTTCCCATTTTTATCTGACAGTAGTGGCACACAGTGTGGTCTTCTGCTGCTGCAGCCCATATGCATCAAGGTTCAATGTGCTGTACATTCACAGATGCCCTTCTGCATACCATGGTTGTAACGAGCGGTTATTCGAGTTGCTGCTACCTTCCTATGACCTTAGGAAGGCAGTTCTCTCAAAGAGCTCCCACTCACTGGATATTTTCTCTTTTTCAGACCATTCTCTGTAAGCCCTAGAGATGGTTGCGTGGGAAAAATTCCAGATGATCAGATCAGTTTCTGAAATACTCAGACTGCCACAAACAACCATGCTACGGTCAAAGGCACCTTTATTCCCCATTCTGATGTTCAATTTGAACTTCAGCAGGTCGTCTTGCTCTTGTATACATGCCTAAATGCACCCAGTTGTCGCCATTTGATTACCTGATATTCGATACTTGTTTTAACAAGCGGCTGAGCGGGTGTTCCTATTGAAGTGATATATTTGCCACTGTTCAACTGCAGGTAAACTGTAGATGGTAAACACCAAGCTTCAGCTTGAGGTCTTAGAGCCAACAATAACGACCAAAGATGGGATAAAACCATGAATATATTACAGTTAAGTGATGAGGACTGTATGATGGGCTGAGGGTTGCTTTGCTTTTTGAAGGGAGAGCAGCTGTTTTTCACATAAACCACATGATTTTTTTTATTATCTTAACACATTCCCATCTGTTGTCAGTTGATCATATTTTTCCTAAATTAACCAGACAAACTGTGGGGAGTACTCCACAGCAGACCAATGAAAAAGAGGTCTTAGCTGACCTAAAGTCCGCGATGGTATTAATTTAATAGAAAATAAACAGATGAAAGAATTAATAACTGAAGATCAGAAACAGTGTACTTCAGCCCATAGAAGTTGCAGATACTGCTGTTAGGTAAGGAGTTTAATTTGATTTTCATTCATATTCAAATTAATTTTCTTTTTAATAGAAATACTCTGGCACTGGCAGCCCTCATCATCATCACACAAACTTCAAGCTGTTCCTGTCTGTTGTGGCACTCAACTGCATGCTCTTTGGTTGTAGTAAGTGGACTTTGGACATATTCAGATAAACATGCAGCTATATGAAAGGACGTGGCAGGCATGAGTCAGAAAAACTGGTGAATTGAGCAAGTTTTTTTCTGAAGAGTTTAAATTATACAATTGAGTCCTATAAGATCAACGTAGCTTCAAGCTATGTTGATCTTATAGGACTCAGATGTATAAGCTATAGAAGCTAATAGCTTCTATAGCTTATACACAAAATTGTTTACTCTGTGTTTTATGCTAAAGCAAAATGAATAAGTGGGATAAAGCCATTTTAAGCCTGTGCAAAGGAAGCCATCTTACCTATGCATTCATTCATTGGTTATTTTAAGCTCCCGAACTTGTTCAGAGCACTATTTCAGTGCATGAGCCGCAAGGTTATATTCCTACTTAGGAGCTGACTGATTGATTCTTGACTGATAGATATCAACTACCTTCTATAAAGGTTTAACAGTTTTTTGGCAGTGCCGGTATTTTTTATAATGTTCTGTGAAATAACACAGCACTGTTCTGTGTTTTCTTCAAAACGACAGCACGTAAATTACTCAGTTTGATGACAAGTGGCTACAGAAGCATCCAGCCCAACCTCTGGAGCTCAAATATAAAAAAATAACAATAATTTAAGAGAGTAATGCAATCACACTTAGCTTGTTCTAAACTTCAGAGGGCCTCCTTTCTTATTTGAAGTTCTTTCTTGAAGTGCTACTAACTTTTCCTATAAAAGAAAAAGTATCTCCACCAGTGTGTCATTTATCTGATTTACTCCACACAGCTAAAGCTAAAATCAGAATCAGAATCAGAATGGGTTTTATTGCCAAATGTTGAGCAGGTTTACAACATTAGGAAATTGCTGCAGTGCTTCAGTGCAAACATACTGTCATAAATTGCACTTAAATAGACATGAAAAAATAAAAGTAAGAATAAGAATTAAAAGTGCTACGTAGAAAGATATATACATGAGTGCAGGTGGTGATCAGTGCCAAAACATGGAATGATGCAGTGAACACAGCGTAGGGTCATGAGTTAGTGGTGGGAACAGTCGTACGTTTATTGTTCATGTGTCCAACAGCAGAGGGGAAGAAACTGTTCTTATGGCGAGAGGTTCTGGTGCGAATGGACCGGAGCCTCCTGCCTGAGGGGAGCAGGTCAAACAGACTGTGTCCAGGGTGAGAAGGGTCAGCTGAGATCCGAGCTGCACGCCGCAGTGTCCTGGAGGTGTACAGGTCCTGCAGAGATGGGAGTCTGCAGCCAATCACCTTCTCAGCAGAGCGCACAACACGCTGCAGTCTCTGTTTGTCCCTGATAGTGGCTCCAGCGTACCACACGGTGATGGAGGAGGTGAGGATGGACTCGATGATTGCAGTGTAGAATTGCATCATCGTCCGTGTTGGCAGGTTGAATTTCTTCAGC
The DNA here is from genome assembly GCF_018398535.1 of Haplochromis burtoni. NCBI lineage: Eukaryota > Metazoa > Chordata > Actinopteri > Cichliformes > Cichlidae > Haplochromis > Haplochromis burtoni. The sequence goes on from NW_024582379.1 coordinate 2,773,840, forward strand.
TGCCTCAGGAAGTACATCCTCTGCTGGGCTTTCTTGATGACGGAGGTGATGGTGGGCTCCCACTTCAGGTCCTGGGTGATGGTGGTACCCAGGAAGCGGAATGAGTCCACAGAGGTGATGGGGGTGTCAGTCAGGATGATGGGGGGGAGTGGGGCTGTGTGCTTCCTGAAGTCCACAATAATCTCCACTGTCTTCTGGGCATTCAGCACCAGGTTGTTGTGGCTGCACCAGGACACCAGACGTTCAACCTCCCTCCTGTAGGCAGACTCATCCCCGTCCGAGATGAGTCCAATAACGGTGGTGTCATCTGCAAACTTGATTAGCTTGACAGACTGGTGGGTGGAGGTGCAGCAGTTGGTGTACAGGGAGAAGAGCAGAGGAGAAAGAACACAGCCCTGAGGGGAGCCGGTGCTGATGGTCCGGGAGTCCGAGACATTCTTTCCCAGCCTCACATGCTGCTTCCTGTCCGTCAGGAAGTCAGTGATCCACCGGCAGATGGGATCAGGCACATTCATCTGGGAAAGCTTGTCTCGGAGATGGTCTGGAAGGATGGTGTTGAAGGCAGAGCTGAAGTCCACAAACAGGATCCTGGCGTAGGTTCCTGGGGAGTCCAGATGCTGCAGGATGAAGTGTAGGGCCATGTTGATGGCGTCGTCTACAGACCTGTTGGCTCTATATGCAAACTGCAGGGGGTCCAGGAGGGGGGCCGTGAGGGTCTTGAGATGGGAGAGAACTAGGCGCTCAAATGACTTCATGACCACAGATGTCAGAGCCACGGGTCTGTAGTCATTTAGTCCAGTGATCCTAGGTTTCTTGGGGACAGGGATTATGGTAGAGGACTTGAAGCAGGCAGGCACATGACATGCCTGCAGTGAGGAGTTGAAAATGCCAGAAAACACTGGGGCCAGCTCGTTTGCACAGTGTCTGAGGGTGGCAGGAGACACGCCGTCTGGGCCGGGAGCTTTCCGAGCATTCAGGTTCTTAAACTGCTTCCTCACATCTGCTTCATGAATATGAAGAGTTGTGGTGGGAGGAGGTGGTGTGAAATCCTCTTTTGTGTGGGGTGAGGAGGGGGGTGTTGTAGGTGAACAGTTTGAAGGTGGTGATGGCTCTATGGAGGGGGGAGAGGTGGGGGAATGAGTGTCCAAAGTGTCTCTATTGTTGGGGCCGTTGGAGGTGTGAAGGCTGCCTGATGGCTCGTCAAAACGGCAGTAAAAGTCGTTAAGGGTGTTGGCCAAGAGCAAGTCATCAGTGGAGTGGGGGGTTTTAGGCTTGTAGTTGGTGATATTCCTAAAACCTTTCCACACAGAGGCCGAGTCATTCTCTGAGATCTGCTGCTGCATCTTCTCAGAGTGCTGATGTTTAGCAATGTCCACTTCTTTAGTGAACCTGTACTTGGCCTCTCTGTAGCAGTCCCTGTCTCCGCTTCTGAACGCCTTTCTCTTTTCCAGCCACAGCTTTTTGAGTTTAGGAGTAAACCAGGGTTTGTCATTGTTATAACTCACCCTGGTGCGTGATGGCACAATGCTGTCCTCACAGAAGTGGATATAGGAGGTGACAGTGTCCGTAAACTCGTCCAAGCTGTTAGAAGCAGCCTTCATTGTGTCCCAGTCTGTAGACTCCAAACACGTGCTATTTCGGAAGCTCATGGCTCAGGATATACAGCCAAAGACCCTGAGCACTGCAGTGTCTCGTTTTAGGTTCCCTATGGCTGAAGTTTTGGAGCCTCCTTTGTTGTGATGTCGCACACAGTAAAGAAGGTTTTTAGCCTGTTAAAGATGACGGGGTCACAGTTGGCATTGTTGTAGACTCAGCAACTTACGGCTGCTCCCTTATTCACAAGATATCACCACACAAGGTATCTCCACATGTTCTATTTGGGGGATTTTATGGAGGATGCCCTTCCTGACATAACCCCTTAAAATTCATGTAATATCTCAGAGGGCCCGGTGGCGCCAGTGTCGGGCAGCCTCGTCTCTGTCAGTGCGCCCCAGGGTGGCTGTGGCTACAATGTAGCTTGCTGTCACCAGTGTGTGAAGGTGTGTGTGAATGGGTGGTTGACTGGATGTGTAAAGCGCTTTGGGGTCCTTTGGGACTAGTAAAGCGCTATATAAATACAGGCTATTTACCATCTAAGTGCCCGATGCCCTTGCCAGGATTTGTATTTGCAGATGACGAGCAAGTATAGCCACCAAAACACAAGTTTGTGGTGCAGTTTCTCTCTTTAAGCTGGTTTGAAAAATCACACCAGAAGAAGCAGCAGCAGCTGGAAATGTTTAGGAGGAACCTACAGTACTGAATGGGCCAATCACAGATCCTATGGACTGTGTAATTACATTTCTAAAGAGGTGCACATTAAGTTCAGCATATGGTTTGCAATAATTGCAATTATTAGGTACCGATGTAGATTTATCGCTAACATATAAACCCCTGTTAGACTCCTCTGTCATGACAATATGCTTTATAAATAAATCCCTAACCCAAATATTAAACAGATTAAGGTCAGCTATTCTTCCTTAGATGGAATGGCACAAACCCGCTGGGCTACCAAAAATTATTCTCAAAGGCGTTGGTTTGGCAATGTATAATATACACATGCATGCATTTAAAAAAAAAAAAAAACGAAATTAAAAAAAATACATAAAAGATCACTTTTTTCACTTTCTTTTTATTTCAAGTTCATGAAGCTGAACCTTTGAAAAAGATCATTCACAGTAGCTTCTGTACCTGTTGGCAAGCAGCTGAGACTTTGTCCCCGAGGGTGAAGTCAGGTTGATTGACAGGTCCCCACGGCGAGGGTGTGTAATCGTGATGCGTACGACCACATGCTCCAGGTAGATCACGTGATGGTTGGGGTTGTCAGTGCATCCTGTTGCCTTGTACACGGATCGAACCACGTGCTCTGGACGGATGGTTCTGGAGGAAAACAGAGTGTAAACATCAAAAGAACCAACATGCTGCAGCACAGTTTAACCACTTTAAGTTTTTCAGAATCAGAAAACTTTGTTATTCCCAGAGGAAATGATGTGGTCACAGCAAGGACATCAGTGAACGAGTACCACTATCACAAAAAAGCTCCAATAAAAAAATATACACAATATATAAAATAATAATATAAACTTGCAGCTGTGGCGTCTCTCTTACCATACTGACAGTTATTTTCTCTGCAAGGGATGTGCAGGATTTATCTGCCCAATATCACTCTACATGAACTGAGGCATTTTAAACCTTAGACTGTGGCCGTCTCCATAGCGATACGGCTCTAATTGCCATGACACAATTAATGTAATTATAAAGTTTCACTTCACTTCTTTTGATTTAACCTCCGAAAACCAAAGGGCATGCAAAAAAAAAGAGAGAGAGAAAAAAGTCCATATTAATATTTCTCATTTCTTGAACCTCACTCTGCCAAAGAAACCAAGAACCTGAACACGATAAGAAAGACAAAGAACATTATTTGTTCGGTCTGCTATGCACGGCTCAGCAGCAGAAAGCTCACCGAGCAGCCAACATAAACATCTAATGGCCCCTTGAATAACATCTGTGCTATGATTTAATAGAGCAGCGATACAGCACCAAAACCTGGACGAGTCCACAAGAGGGGACAATGAAAACCATCTTGCCAGCGCAACACTTTGGAGAAAAGGAGTCACACATGGAGCAGCTGAGCCAACTTAACACATCAGCTCACTGCTGCCAATGGATTACATGCAGCGTTTACTCACTGGAAACTAAAACATTACACTTTCTTCAAAACATTACAAAAATGAGTTACTAAAATAATTTCTTGCAGGCTGGAGGGGGTTGAGAGAACAGCCATTGAGTTCTGTTGTTTGATTATATATTGGAAACTTTTTTGAAAGATTCAGTTTTAAGCGTTGCAATCACGACCACGACATTTTCTAGTTATGAAGCCATGCGGTACAGATGTTCATCTTTGCCAGTAAAATTGCCCCGAGGCAATTACAAACTAGCCCGTGATATCGAAAGCGATTCCAGGAGCGACACTTCCTCGCATTTGGCTCGATAATTGATTGAGAACAACAGTAACAAAGTGGCTTATTTCATTAATAAAAATAATCAGCTTTGGCTGTTCAGACCGTGTAATTAATGCTGGTCTGCTGATTATTAATTACTGCTAAAAAACATCAATTTGTTGTGACTGATGTGTTTGCAAAAGGCCAACACTGGCCACCAAGATGAAAGTAATGATTTCCGCTGAGAAATGCTGCTTAAATTACCCGAGCTGGTACGTTAAATTAATCTGTCTCACATCGGTTAGAGCGGTGAAGAAAGGAACGACGGCGATTTATAATTAAAAGCAGCACATGAGCAGCACACGTTTTCCTGAATGCGGAGAGGAAAATAATCTACGATAATCTTTCCATTTGTCCCTCATCTCTATCTGAGCGTTTCCATAATGGAAGTCTGAGCAGCTAATTGACGCAAATACTTTTACATAAAGTACAAAACAGAAACAACTGTTGGTGGTGAAGCAGATTAGATGGAGCGAATAACAGTGAACACACTGAATGTCCGTTTTGATGACCATTTGGAAAGCGGTCAGCGGTAACATCTGGGGAGTCTGGAGCCGACAGAACAGCTCTGCTCTATGACACCGCACAGATAGCTGAACCGTACGTGCTGGGACCGAGCAGATGCACGGCTGATTACCACCAGTCTGATTGCACTCGGATCATGCAGTTTTCCTGCTGCATACTCCAAGTGGTGCTGAGATCAGCTGCAGACAGACATTACCAAACGTGGTCAGAGGGGCCAGCCAGAGGGTGTGTGGGAGCACAGCAGTGAGGTGATGACTGCACTTATGTCGCAAGTTGCACTAGAAGCACAGAATACACGCCCAGAGAGATGTGGCAGCAAACTAACTGCACATGTGTGCCTGCTGTCGTCTTTTCTTTATTTTTAAACAAACTCTTTGGTTTATGAAGGAGGTTGTTTCGCTCCTTTTGGGACGAATCCAGATTTGAAAATGTGTCACAGATAAAACTTTTATGATTGTTTTGCCTTCACTTCAGAAGCAAAAAAACAAAAACAAAAAAACAATACAACGCCTTTTGTTTCTGGTGATTGCTTACTTTCTTCTTATTGTGGCTTAATGGAAGTGTTACTTCTGTTCAAAAACAATGCTTTAATCCCATTCACAGCACATATATTTCTCCATTACCCACCAGTAAGGATTGCTTAACACAACAGCCTCCGACAGGAGTTAGACTTTTACATAAGCCTCATATGGGCTGGCTTGTGCACTGGTGCAGAACAGACAGAATGACAGTGATAATGGTGCAGTCGCTGGCCACTGAGCCTTCAACTGAAAGCAAACCAGTTCGGGGCCCAAGTTCAGCCAGCCTGCCTAACACAGAACAGAGCTCAGGCTTCCAGCTGCATCAAGAATAACAAGTTGTGAAGCCCTGGCTCTCTCTATGCAAGTGTGTGCACATATGCGTGTGTGTGTGTGTGTGCACATATGCGTGTGTGTGTGTGTGGTTTTATGTAAAAACAACCCTGACAGAACTAATGCTTGGCCCCTATCAAGGTACAGCTTGCACAACTGCACTCTGAAACACATGCCAGTGCAAAACACCAGAGAGAGAAAGAAATAAG
>NW_024582379.1:2779481-2894110 GCF_018398535.1 Haplochromis burtoni
AAGAATAACAAGTTGTGAAGCCCTGGCTCTCTCTGTGTGTGTGTGTGCACATATGCGTGTGTGTGTGTGTGTGTACACACACACACACATAGTAAAGGTCTTATGTGAGAACCACCCTGCCAGAACTAATGCTTGGCCCCTATCAAGGTACAGCTTGCACAACTGCACTCTGAAACACATGCCAGTGCAAAACACCAGAGAGAGAAAGAAATAAGAAAGAAAATAGAAAGACAGTACAACTGAGAGGGGGGGAACAGATTGAAACAAAGAGTGGGGGCGGCAGGGGCTCTCACAACAGCTTACAAAATCTGACTTAGCCAGAGTGAAAGCATATTTAATGAGACTTGTTGGTATATGAGGACACTAGATGGGATCAGATTCCTTTGTGTCATAGAAACTGTACATATACATATACTCTTTTAACAAATCACCCTAGCAGTAGACATCCATGATTATTTAATGCAGGAACACCAAGTTTTTAATTTAATTGGCGAAATTTTAAAGCTCTTTTAAAACTGTTGCTACAAAGCTGGAGTGATCCAGCTTCGTAGCAACAGTTGGGGGAGGCTGTTTCCCGTATCCCGTGCTTCCTTAGGGATCATTTTGGAATACCAATTACGAACATCGCTCATCAGCTTACAGAGTTTAATGATGCTTTTGTGACTGAACGGAGTAAAATTCCTGCAGCCAGGTTCCCAAAGTCTGATCTCGAATCTGCTTCAAGTGTTTTGTCTACATACTTATGACTTATAAGAGATTATGCAACCTGCCTTATGTTTTACCTGATTTGTCGGTCTGCACTCTCCACACAAACATGTTGAGTGGGAACTTGCTTCCATCGCTCCGCCTCCTTCACCATCGCCTCGGCATCCATCAGGCCGAAACCATACAGGTGGCTGACTGCAGGAAACAGCAGAAAGTCACAGGTAGTCAGGCCGATTTATTCGATTGTTTTTGGCTACGAACAGTTTGTCAGAAGAGGGTTACATCTTAAAGCTCCTTAAGAAGATTTTGCGTTTTTAAGCAGCCACAGTACAACATCGGCGTCAACATCCTTTTACAGAATCTGGCCTCACTGGGTAGCACCAGGTTGGACAAAAGAGGGGTTTATTTGAGTCACTGTTGCCTTCCTATCAGGTCAAAGCAGTCTGACCAGTCCTCTCTGACATCAACAAGGTATTTTTACCCAGACAACTACAACTCCCTGGATATTTTCTCTTTTTTGAAGCACTACACCACATTCAAAGTCACCTAGCTCCTGTTTTTTGTTTTTAAACCATCGGTCAATCTCATAACCAGTCTTCAAATGACCATAATAAAAGGCAAGCGGTTTCATAAAGAAGAGAAGATGACTTTTGAGGTTATGTCTGATGTGTCACAGTAGCACAAAGCTTTCACCAAGTACGGGTGTCTGAAGACAAACAACAAAAAGAAAAAAGAAAAGAAAAAAAAAAAAAGCTCCATTTAAATTGTACGTGCTTCACATAACCATAGCTCCTCAACGATTTTGGTCTAGCGGGAAAATTCAGATGCTTCCTGACAGATGAGAATTAGTCCAGACGCCTCTATAACACTTGGGTGATAAAGGGTTAAATCACCTTGTTCCTCATTGTGATGCTCATTGTGAACTTAAGCAGGTCATCTTAACCACACCTACACCTCAAAACTGAGCATGTGATTGCCTGATTAAATATGTTAATGTGTTCATGAAGAGGTGTGCCTAATATAGTGGCCGATGAGTGTAGTTGCTTTTTGAGTCCTACAATTGTTGCCCGAGAAGAATCAGAACGTGTCAACCAAAGTGAAACTCTATCATGTACGTTTTAAATGCCCCTCTTAGTCAGAAAAGAGTTAGAAAAAAATAAGACTGCTTATATGTACAGCTAATCAAATATGAATTCCTTTCATACTTCCTCACCCCTCCTCCTCTCCTCTGTCACTTGGAAAATCTCCAGGCACACTGGGCCTGCAGCTTGGCTGACCCTTAGTTCTCCCTCTCTTGGTTTCTCTCCAACACACACACACACACACACACACACACACACACACACACACTGCACACAAACTGTCACCACTTGACCGAAAAGTAGACACACACACGCACACACACACACACACACACACACACACACACACACACACATCACACACACACACACACACACACCCAGACACTCACACACACAGGTACGCACTCAAAGTTACAAAATAGCACCCACCACATGGACCCTGACAGATGGCAGCTGGCAGCGCCGTACTTAAGCAAGCAAGAACAAGACATTTTTGGAAACTTCTCATCAGCCGCCTTCAGAATAATCTAATAAAAATATACATTTTCACAATGCAATAATTGGTTAGTTAAGATAAGATCTGCTGAAAAAGAAATTCCTTACATCATCCTCCTGTGTTCAAACTGATCTGACTTTTCTAACACAGAGCTGTTACGTTTCCTTTTTACCTTTACCGTCAGCTCCACCTGCTAAAGAAACAGCTCAAAGGAAGCTTTATGTGAAAGCTCTACTGGCTCTGTTCTGTGTAACGTTTATTTGTTTGTTTGATATTCTGGTGGTATGAAACGAAGAAGCGCAGATTCCTAGCAGTAAATCAAAAGCCTCAAACAAATATCAAACACTTCTAGGGGGGGCAAAAAGTCAGCTTTATAAAGACAAATTCCAATTAAGTTAAATCAACTTTATTTCAAAGACATTTTTTAATGATTATCACCCATCCAGACTTCAAACACCGCTCAGTGAACTTCTTGAAAATTAATTAAAATCAGTCACATAGGACTTGTAACCGATTATTTTTATTGTGTAGAGGCACTGATAAGATATTGAAATTCAATGTGGTTCATGGTTGAGAAAACACTGTGGTAGATGGTGTGAATTCATAAGCAGATATATTTCGATGCTCTCTTTTTGAGCAAGTAAACAGGTTTGGATGCAACAGAGATTCAAGAATTTTACTGCTTTCATTTACGTCTGAGTGAGTGAGTGTTTACCATTGTAACCAGCAGCATTCGTCTTCCAGTCAGGAGCGCTGAGGTGTCCGGCTCTAGAGGTTTTCACAATGATATGCTGAACGTCTCTCCATGATAGCAGAGGACTAGCAGAAGAAAACACAAATAAAAAGAAATCCATCAATTTATTAACGAAAAAAAGAAGAAGAAACTTTGCTTAGCTGTCCTACACTACCGCTAAATATTTGAACTGCCTTCACAAAAGCAGGAAGTTATCCAGGAATGATTACGTTGATTAGACATTAAAAAAGGCAGAATGGAGATAAAGACAGACAGATCTTTGTTGTGAGAGTTAACAATCAGACATTTTCGGGGATGTCTGATTGGGGAGGAAGAGGCGGCCGTTGGCTAGATGAAAGGAATGTTGGGAAAAACAAATCCAGTACAAAAGGTGAAGCGGGTTAAAAAAAACAAAGCAGAAAGACGAAATGTAGGTAAAATGAATATACAGTAGGTGGAAAATTACTGAGAGAGAAAATTACAGAGGGCGTAGATGGAGGGCATAGATGCTTGTTCCGTCTCTAGTTTCTTAGATCTCACGTGAGATCCATTACAGGATGGCAGCCATGTGTCTCAACTCCTTTGATGTCCAAATGTTACATTAAAGGAAAAAAAAAAAACAGGAAGAAGTGGGTCACCAAGTTTCCTGGGATTCCCTTCCATCTCATATGCTGGCCAGATGCTCTGTTCTCTCCCCTCATGTCACTCCCTCACCATCTGAGACCTCCAGAATTTGCAATTCCCCAAAGCTTTTGACCTAAAACTATGATTTTAGGCTTTCAACCTCACATTTTAGTGTTAGAGCCTAACAAAATAGACAGATATCTGCCCCAATTTCGGGCAGATATAGACAGGAACGAGGCTTGTTGAGTTGCTAACATTAGAGGAGCTACCTGCGGTCTGTCAAACCTGCTGTACAGAGTTTTGTTTCACCGCCAACTGGCTATGCCTGTGATATATGCCTCCAAGGAGGAAAGCAACACTGATGGTAACCTGTGTTTGTCGCTAATGGCTTACTTATTAGAATGAATGCAAGATAGATTAACTCTTCCTAACGGTTTACCTCGTATACTTATTCATCCCGATAGTGCACCAATCAGGTCTGGCAAACAAAACATTGTCTAACAAACCAGCATAGCAAATAACCATCAAATAAATAAATAAATAAATAAATAACTAAATAACTAAATAAATAAATATAGATAAAATTTAAAAAAACAAACAAACAAAAAACAACCAAGTACAACCAAGCCACAGAGGAGGTGCTAGCGGCTGGTGCTGTGCGACTCAAATGTAAACAAATGACCCCCACTGTAGCGCTTGCTAGCTGTGCTCCACATGACAGAAAGAGCAAACAGTGACAAACTGACGCTTGCTTGGTAAAGCAGGACTATAAGCAGTTCGTTAAAAAGCTCCAAAATCCCAGGTAGAAAATGTTTGTGGGTTTTATTGTGTGACAATTTTGTTAGAAGTTTGAGCTACTTTAGTTATTGCTAATCATAAGTGTCATGCAGCTGTTTTAATTTCCAGGTAAAAACACTACAGTAGACTGCTGCTGGCAGCTTGTTTCAATAGATTCACACTTTAAATGTTGAAGTGTGTCAGTGGTAACAGAAGCTCATTGATAAACATTACTCACATTTATGAAGTTACTGCCTACAAGCTAAAAGCATTGATAAAACATTCACTACATTTTTAAATATTCATTCAGAAATATTGTTACTGCTAATTTTCTTAAAATGTGATATAATTTGGGGGCCATATTGTCTACCCCCCTACCCCTATTGGAACCCCAAAAAACACAACAACCAGCTGATCCAAACAGGGCAGAGCATAAACAAGAAAAGAAAAGAAAAAATTAAAAATAAAATACATGTGATGAATGTTTATGTTTCATGTGTCTCATCAGGAACAAAACCATTTTTTTAATATCCAATTTTTTTAAGTCTTAAAAATTCCACACTCGTCAGGTTCCAACTTGGACCCAAGCAAACCCTAGAATACTTACTTAAAAATAAATAAAATAAAAAAAACTTTTAAGAGCTTAGAAAAAAAATCTGTCCAGCATTTCTTTCTTTCAAAACGCTGATTTAATATAAAAGATGGACACCGTTTCTGGGTCTGATCAGTAAAACCAGAGACTTAGATGAGAAATTATTTGAAGCATCCTGCTTATGTTCAATTTCAAAAATCGCCAAAAATGTATCTTTGTTTCTCCTCTGATACGTCGACTTCTACCTCCATCTTTGCTGCTGAGGAATCCTCCCATAGATTTTAATTTCACATTCTTTGACTTTGAACGCCCCTCTAATAATGTCTCTAGTAGTAGCGCCTTAAACCTGCATTATTTATGACTGCCAGCAGAGGTTGAACCCCCTGATTGGTTAGCATCTTAGAAAATCTCCCCTCTGCCCCCTGTCATAAGAGCTCAATAAATAATCTCCTGATGGGTTAATGGGTCTTTATCATCATTTTTGTGTCTTATTTAGTTACAGTGTGATGTTTAGTTCGTGAATTATGGCCCAAATTGGAGTAAAGTAGGTGATAAATTATGTTATGGTTTAGGGCAAGGCTCCGTCGGGATTGGCAAGTCTCTACTATATGAGCAGGAAGTGTCAATGAGCATCTCAGTCAGATCCACCCTTTAGAAAGCACGTTAGGCACAAAGCATCAAGATGGTGTTCAAATTCCACAGCTCGAGGTCTTAAGACAGGACTTCACTAACCTAGAGCTGACACCACGGAAAATATAATCAAATTCACTTAGTTATAAGAGTTTATAGTTTAAGCACTTTTTGCAGGACATGAGGACGATTAGACAAAAAAAGGAGATTTTACAACACATTTTCTCTTTTTTCCCCCTTTTTAAATTTCTAATAAAATCCAGAGAAAAGAAATCCCCACAATGCCAAGAATGCAACAAGACATTTACAAGCTGTTACACATGCCCAAAACTCACTAATGCTCTCGATGAGACCAGACTTGTAATTGTAGAACAGACCTAATGTCTTAAAATAAAGTCAAGTAAGAAATAAATAAGGGATGGCAGCACAAATAAGTCCAATGAAAAGTCAGAATAATTAATGGTCAGATCAATATTAATAGGCTTAGCTGCCAGTGTGTAATTATGGGTCCATAAATGTTTTATGGTCATTAATTAAAAGTGACTTTGGCATCGTTATCTAGGCCATGACTGCCTTCCCATAAACAAGCCAATACTAATTAATGGAACAGCTCACATGCTGGGGGAAACCAGCAGCAAATCAGACATCTAATATAGGTTTCTTGCTGCTTCTCTCAAGCGTAATTATGGCTGAAAACACACAGGGGCAATCTGAAGGGAGACAGCTAAGAGCACAGTGACAGAAGAACGAGAAGTGGGTGAAGCAAAACACTAAGACTACATCTATTTTCTACTCTTACTTCAGTCCAGTGATACAGTTTTTCATGCCACTTTCTTTAATTTTAAATCTGAAAATGTAGGGGGGGGGGAACTGAAATCCATCTGTCCCTGTTTTGGTTTCTTAAAAATCTCCCTGTAGATGAGGTTCATATGTCAGGCAGCTCATTCTCATTTCTTGTTCTTTCGTCAGTGAAGCCTTTGGTCTCCACGTTCACTCTCTCTAACGTTTCTCCATTTTAAGGACACAAAGCTTGCTTTAAAAAGCTTGCCGTGCTAAATCTAGCACTCACTGAAACATCTTAAACTTGGCAAATCCACAGAGAACATCACATGGGGCAGTTTTCTGAAGTTTCCCATTCCAATCTTTGCTCATACCAACAAAGATTGCCTCAAAACGGAGATTGTAGTGAAGTCTAGCATAAGGGCATCTTGATGTGTTTATCACAGAGTTTGCTCGCCCTCATTCACCAGATAAGAGCCGATATGATCAGTACGAGACAGACTTTTTCTAAACCGTTTACCCTTTTCGTCTTTCATCCTATCCTTTTTGAATAAATAGGCATGGAGGGAAAAAAAGATTTTGGAGGAGTAAGAACACAGAGCATTGTGACTATAGTAAAGGCAGAGAAAGTACCACAGACGACGTGAATGCCAGCAAAAGAAGAAAGCAGGCAGACAAGAAACAGTGTGTGATAATCTTGTTGAGGAAACAGGCTTATGTGTCCAGCACTGCCTGGAAACGGAGAATATTTTCTACAGGGAGGATTTGGATTGGATTATCCAGGTTAAACGAAGTGACCTCAGCTAACTGAGCCGCTCAACATGTGATGATGGGCCTAATTCAGAGTCTCTGCACCTGCACTGTTTCCAATTCATGAATGTATCACACACTGAGCCCCTCAACAGGTTTAAAGTGAGAACAGGCCAGCACAGAGCACCCAGGGCTTTGAGAAGACATGAACGCTTAACTGAAACCAACTGGGGGACAAAACAAAGAAAAACCTGTTTGTTCTTAATATCTGTCTCCTATTTTTCCTCATCTCGCTTCTTCACATTGGCACTTTAGTCAAATCTAAAAAGAAAATAAAAAGTCCCCGGGAAAAAGACGCCCAAAATGTCCTATCTGCTTGTTACAAATAGCTTAAAAATCCAGTAAATCTTTAGTGTTGACCTTATTCTGCCAAATTAATTTAGCTGGCACAGTTTGGGTCCACTTGACCTGTTATGGCTCGGTCACACTAGTAGAATAAGATTGGATGTAAGTGTGTTGTTGCAATCACTCTCACACAGGTCGACAAAGGTTTGCAAATAACTATTGTCTAATTTATTTTTTAACAAAAGTGTGCTAACATGCTGAGTGTGTTGTCTGCTTCTAATTGTGGACTCAATTCAACTGGTTGCCAACTGCTTGTATTCTTTATATACTTGGATATAAAAAGCTGAAGGTTGCTGAGCACCTGTGTCATTCAGCAGCAGCTGCGTCACTATTTGTGGAGGAATTTCTAAATTTTTGCTTCACATCTGTGGGCTTTGAACTGGGCTCTGAATGCAAGTAGTTTATGTGAATGCCTGTGTATGCAGACACAAAGAGATGTTTACCTTATCATAGTTAAATCTCTATATTATTGCAAAAAGAAAAAAATGCAGATAACGCGACACAAACTGACAGCAGACTGATTGTCTTATTGCCGTTTGGTCACCTTCACTATCACACACCACCAGCGTAGTCACAGACCTGGTCCCCATCTTCAAAGCAACCGTTTCAAAAGCAGCGAGATCCACGTTTGCTGCACACTGTTGCAAAAATTTTGGTTGTGCTGCCATCTCACTGTTAATGTAGCATTAGGGAGAGGTCATTACAAGGTCATTACAAATACAAAGTTGTTTACAGTGATAACGCCTCCATCAACAGGGCACGAGGGGGTGACCGAACACACCAGCTCTCCAGATTTAAACCTGAAGGGGAGATTTTAAACCAATGTGTTTGGAAGCACTCTTCTAATGAGGGAATGTGCTCATCCATCCAGCAGAATCAATGCCAAGGTCTACTGGATTTTCTTTTAATTTGTCACATATCTGTGGATGTTCAACGCAAATTTCTGACAGTCAAACAGGCTTTACAGCAGCTAACAAGCATCCTGTATTCATGCATTTTTTTTCACCACAACGCACACTCACAAATATGCTGAGTTTAAAGTGCAGAAACAGCAAATGTGAATGCATCACTGAACGGATGAAAGTTTATTGCACATTCAAAAACAGGCACACGCGTTTTTTTCTGGCCCACCATCCAACAGTAAGTTTACACGTCACTAGATGTGCCGCTGAAACTGAAAACAAGCAGATGATCTGTTATCCAGTATGACCTCATCTTGTAAAACTCTTTACAGCTTCACAAATGTGTGCTGATAAAAAGAAAGACAGCATTTCCGTGTAATTAAATGCATCTGTCCTGCTGACTCTGACAAAAAAAAACAAAGAAAAAAAAAAGAAGAAGAGAGCAACTTCACGTGGTGCCTTTTACACACCAAAACAGGCCAGAGGACAAGAAGGCATTAGAAGGTGAGCACAGGGCAAAGGGATGAAGTGAAAGGATGAGGTTAAGTGGATCTTACTTTGCCTCCAGGGCCAAAGCAATTATCGCAGCAGCCATGGGAGCTGAGGCTGACGTCCCTGTGTGACTGTCTGTACACCGATGCCTCAGGTCTGTTGTGATCTGTGGAAAGAGAAGTGAAGAGAGTCAGAGGCAACAAAGAGACAGGCGCAGAATGATGAATCAACGTCAAAGATGATAAAAGAGAGGATGAGGAATCAGAAAGCCGTAAGCAAACAATGAAGGAAACCATGAGAAGGGCATTACAGAGGTGGAGGAAAGGAATCAACAATGACAGTACCGGGAAGACCAGAGGGAGAAAAAGACGGGAAGAGATTGAAGTCATGAGGATCAGCAGGATTTAGACACACCTGAAACTCTTTAAACTACCATTCCAGCTTTGATACGCTGCCTTTCTATAGATAACGCACACGCACACGCACACGCACACACACACACATACACACACACACACACACACACACTCAACACGCAAGCACACAAAATCACTAGATTCACAGGGAATAAGTTTAGTGTTAAAGAAGAAAGGAAAAACACTGTAAGAAGTATAAAGTAGCATAAAAACGTGTTATTAAAAAGCTGCATGTTCCCTTTGATTGTATGGACTTTAAGCAGCGAACTAGTCAGACAGCTTGACAGTCAGTTAGCCAAGGAAAGCCTGGCTAACTTCCAGTCTTAGCCCTCATCAAAGGACCTTTTCTGGACTGAAAAGTTTGGGGGATTATCTGAAGAGACACACACACATATACACGAGAACAGAATGTGGTTCAATAGTATTAGAGTCGACAGTATGTGCCCAAGTAGATATGCTGACACTCATATATCAAATATATGAAGTTCTACTGTGAACAAAGAGTACACAGCCAGCGATAAATCATACACAGCATGCGTGTTCAGGGGTGTGTGTGTGTGTGTGTGTGTGTGTGTGTGTGTGTGTATGTGTGTGTGTGTGTGTGTGTGTGTGTGTGTGTGTAGTAGCATCAGTATGAGGAATGCAACAAGACGCTGCCAGACAAGCCAACTCGAAGAGGCCAACAGGCACTGCTCATCCCAGCAGGTCAGCGGGACTGATGTGGTTGATCTGAGTTAAACAAGGCTACAAAACTGGACCTACAAGCGCACACGAGGCCAGGTTCATGTCAGTTTTTATCATGCTGCACCATACCTCCATCCATCCATCATTTAACTCTGTTAAAGGGGCAGCATTAAAGGCAGAGAAGCCTAAACCTCTCTTTCCCCATCCACCTCCTTCAGCTCTTTTGGGAGAAACAGATGTGTTCCCAAGCTAGCTGAGAGAAATAACATCTGCAGCATGTCCTGGGCCCACCCTGGAGTCTCCTACCAGCAGGTCATGCCTGGAAATACTTCACCTGGGAGGTGCACAGGAGCCATGCTGTATGCTTATTTGAAATTATACTATACTGGGTTTTCCTCCATCTATCCAGCCATCCATGGCAGCAGACTGAGCAAAAGAGAAGGGGAAGACCAAAGCATTCCCAGGCCAGTCAAGATACATAATCCCTCCAGCATGTCCTGGGTCTACCCCAGTGCCTCTTCCTGGTAGGACATACCCAGAACACATCACCCAGGAGGCATCCTAGCCAGACGCTTACATCACCTAAACTGGATCATTTGGATGTGGACAAATAAATGTGTGGTGTTTGGTGCGTAACTGAAATCATCAGTCATCACCCATTGGTGCTTATTTTCCTTCACTCAGCACTTACAATCTTTCGGTCGTAGTTCTCCCCGCTGCTGTAAGTGGTGGTCAGTGTAGACGAGCACTCCTCCAGGTACCAGGGCTTGCGTCCGCTCTCAGCCGTGCTGGAGATGGAGATGGTGTAGATGGAATTGGTGTAGCCGTCACAGGAGCAGTGGTCTCTGCTGCGCCCGCCGTTTCCTGAAGCCCATACAAAGATGGAGCCGCGGCCCTTTCTCCCCTGACAGGAGAAGAAACAAGAGAAGGTTTTTATTAAAAGACTTCAAATTGTCTTTGTACTTGGAGGCAGTTGCTGCCCGCTAGACCTTTGGCTTTATTTTAAAATGATCTTTTAATGTATTTTAAAAATGAAAGCGATAGATTGAAGAATTGCTTGAAGAAAAAAGAAAAAACAAATCTTTACCAGCAACAGCAAAAGAGCAGAAAAAGATCAGAGAGAAGCCAGACAGTTAAAGTCCTCAACAATCTTGTGGGTGTCTGGCAACAGAACTGATGTTATCTGATCCAAGTTTAGTAATCATAATGTTTTAACTGGCCAAATACTGTGGATGTGTGTGCCTGCCTCCCCCTAAAAAAAGAAAAAAAGATGTTGGCAATGCTTGGAGCCATGCTGTGTAAGTGAGGGTTTTTAGGATCTTGGACTGAGCGAGGTTCACTTCTGTCTTGTCACGTCACTGCAGCAGAGCATGCAGCATCGTTTACTGACTGACAGACGTTACTGGAAACTATTACATTCGTTTTAAATTGCAATAATTGAGCTACAGGAAATTACATTAAAAAGATGCACGCTTTCCTGAACTGTACATTGCATTGTATGACGTCTGAAGTCTGACTACACTTCATTAGTAAAAACTATAAACTTAAATTTGTCAAATACTTTGTATGATTAAAAGGAATTGCATATCAACGGTAACTCAGGCTCGTCAATTCCCTTAATTCCACATTTTCTACCCTTCAACTCCGTTTTTGTTGCTTCTTGTTACTTTTTTGACGCACCGTCTTTCCCCTCTACTCAACATTTCCATTTTGTTACATCCTAGAGAAAGATACTGTGTTTTGCTTAGTATTCTGTGGCTTTTCTTTGAAATTGCCATGTAAACATCAAAGCAGTCACATTATAATGTGAAAAGAAAGCACTGAACAAATACAGACGACAGATCACGGGCATTGCTTGGCAGAAAGGAAGCCTTCACGACTTCAAGATGGGAAGTTTTTTATGTGCATGTTTTCTAGATTTTAGGCCCTGGTTACATGGGCGTAGAGAGACCGCCTCAACCATCTGAAAACAACCGGTTATAAGTAAACTGCATTCTTCAACTGACTGGTCAGTGGGTGCTGGAGGTTGCTGCCAGTGGCTGTGAAATCAGCTCCCGAAGCCCGAGCCATGCAGGCAAGTCAGAGACCTGTCAGTTCCTCCCTCCCTGCCAACCACTGATCGCTAAAGCAAAGTATGCATCCACTGCAGCACCGTATACCTCTTTGTGACGAATTTTATTCAGCAACTGCTAGCAGCCATTCATCAGCCAGTAAGGAAATACTTTTTTCCCCTATGTGACCAGAGTTTGCCACAGGACATAAACATAACACAAACCGAAAATACAAATCTTGGTGTTCAGAACATTTAAAAAAAAAAACCCAAACAAACAAAAAAAAAAATCCCAGTCGTATTCAGAAAATCTTCCTAATGGAGAGCCCATGTTAAGGGTGAGCCTCACACTCACATTAATACAATTTTGCCTCAGTTTTTTCTTTTACCATTTCAGTTAGAAGGTATACTTCCACATTTGTTCAAACTAATTTTGATCTACACCGCGAACCCAGCGGAGACACGCCGAGGATGTCACAGTCAAAGTTCACCCAGGAGTCAGCAGAAGAGATCTCTGACAAACACACGGGTGCTAAAATTCACAACGTTTGTCAAGACACACTCGCACAATAAGCGCACTAACACACACAGACACACACAGACATAGAGCCAGGAATAAAAGGTAGAATGGAGTTCTTCAAAAGGGGGCTTCTGTCAGGCAGCGATAAGCGAGCGAAGCCCTCTGTGAAGGGAGGGTATCAGACAGGAGCAAATGCTGACAGATGAGAGGGACGGAGAGCGCTTTGAAGAGCAGTTATGAAAAGAAAGAAGGGGACAAAGAATAAGAGAGGACGATGAAGGAGAGGAGAGAGGTGATACACGGGATAAACAGCATTCATAAGCAGCTGAGAAAAATTAAAAAGCAATACCTCCACAAATAACCTTCATTAAAAGTTCTATTCATTAAAAAAATAACTGATCAAGTCAAATTAAAACAGCACTTCAGAAAACTATTGAAAAAAAAAAATCTGCAAATGTGTTAATGGGATTTCCCTCTTACAAAATATACACAGGCAGTCTGATTAACACCTAAAACAACAATTCCCATTCAAACAATCGCATTTAAACTGGGACAAGCCAGGGTATCTCCCCACAGCTGTCAGTGTTATTTCTAACACCTTGGCTCTCTGTGATAAACTGCCACTTCAAGATATGCACAAGTACTTGTTACACTCACAAACATGCCATTTCCACTCGGGCTCAAACGGTTGGTGGGCATGCAAGGACACACGTGCCCTACCCATACCAGTGGGACAGATATCCCCCTCACTTCACCTCATGTTAAAGGCCAGCCTGTCATCAACAGGCTGGCCTGTTCTTCTAACACTCACAGCCTGTTCCATCACTCTTTTCCTTCTCTCCCTTCCTTCCTGTTTTGCGACAGGAGCCTTTCATTTTCATCTTCTAGAGTCAAGTCTGAAAAAGGTCCATATAACCGCTGACCAGCCCCACCGATTCCCCTCCCTCCCTGGATCACCCCTCAAAAGGTCAACATCTGCTTGCCCAGAATGGAAACAGCCACCTAAAGTAAACTTTTAATGTTAATGAGCACATTTGTGAGACATAACCAGTAAATGACTTCACCCCACTTAACCTCTGATATTGCTTTTTCACTCCACTCAGCCGACATCACAACACCAGCTTGCAGTTATGCAAAACAGGCTATGAATATGTAAATGAATATATGCTAATAGAGCAGAGCTGCTCTCTAATGTCCGGAGGAGCTTCACAGGTAGAGATAGCCTGGGATAGCAGAGATAGCAGCTTAGACTACAATTATATTAGCGTGAAATGCACATCTGCTTTGAGTGTGTCTTTGTGTGTGTGTTTACATCTTTTCTTGCCACATGAATACTAATGCCAAAGTCCTGTTTAAACAATGAATCACATGTTTACTTGTTTCTACATGTATACGTGTACCCACCGTGCGGATGCCATTGTCAAAGGCCTGCCTGGCCAGAGTTGCTGGTCCATCCACGGTCTTTCCGTCATCATCGGGTCCCCAGCTGGCACTATAGATGTCGATGTGCTGTGGGTTCAAGCTAAGAGATCTGGCCTCCACCATGTCCGTTACATCTCCATCCAGCATTCGGACACCTGATGCATAAACACAGAAATAAAGCATGCATTTGATCAAGTTAGATCAATATCTCAAGAATCTACAGAATAAGCTATAATAATAATAAGAAGAAGAAAAAATAAAAAGTAAAAAGTTTGTAAAACCTCTATAATTTCAAGCATCTATGGAATTACTGCTCATAACACGTAGCCTGATTCTGTTTCAACAAACAACTGGTGAAAAAACAAAACTAATAACAGAAAAATAGCTGAACCTTCATTCAACACACCGACTACCGTAGTTTTCGGGTCATAAGCAGCTACTTTTTTCTTTGAACACTGCGGCTTATACTGACATGCGGCTAATGCATATTTTTTTTCATGCGGCCAAAAACATTTTGCCTGGTAACAGTAGACCAATAAAATTGATAAGTAGTATATATACGGTATATATTTTTACGGGTTGTCAAGAGACGTAATGTTGTGTGTGCACTGTTCCGTAAAAAAACCATAAGCAATGTAATTTGTGTGTTACCGATACGTACGTATACTTAAAGGTAGCCGTGTTACGGGCGCTGTTCGAGAAAAAAAAAGCATTTGCAGTATGTATTTTGTATGTTACCATAACGTTTATGTTACCTTACGGATTAAATTAAACGTTAAAAATCCTCACGTATAATATTTCTGTGTAAGTATCTCATATTACAAGTGAAACGCATACGGCTTAAAATCCGGTGCGACCTGTACAAGTACAAAATTGATTTTCTTTCTAAAATTAGAGCATGCGGCTTTTAATCAGGTGCGCTCTGTAGTCTGGGATTTACGGTAATTACAGTTCAGGCTCTCAATCTGATGTGAACTCGAGTTATATCCTCTTTCAGCAACATCCTCCATGAAATAATTATTGGGGCTGCTTCTTTATACAACTTTGAATTCTTTATTCCCTCAGTGATTTTTAAGGCATCCAAGAGATAAAATGCAAAGCAGCCCAAAACAATGATGCTCCCTCCACCATGCTTCACTGTGCGTTTGGTGTGCAGTCAAAAGCTGAATAGGTCAAAGTTTTCTGGAACATCCAGTGTTTAAAAACAAGACATGATTCAGTGTTTTTGTTTTTATTTTTAAGAGCAGCTGACTCGAAATGGCTTATATGGCATAGAGGTGTTAAATGAGGCATGTTGAGCACAACGATTCATGTGTCACTAGTTGGTCATACTGTGTTCATCTATAATTGTAACTTGAAGGAAGATATTTTTTTAATGCAACATTAAAAATATTTGAAAATGTCATTAATAACATTTTTAAAGAATTAGGAGACACATATGTACAGCACATTTGTGCTATGATGTCCTTTGATGTCTAATGACATTTCAGTTGTCGGGTTTATAATGAATATAAACAGAAGCAGGTAATCTGTCGGTGAGATTATGATGTGCATGAGATATAAAAAAAAACCCTAACATTTAGGGTGAGCCAGTAACTCTGCATAGGTTAATGACATTCACAAAAGCAGTGAAACCAGAAGAGACAAAGTTCAGCAGTGGCAGTTCTCTTCAGCATCCTTTGAAATGCATTAGAGGTTCTTAACTCTTAATGACACTAATAAATCCTTATGACGTAGGTCTCTGCTGAAAGAGATGTCATGTCAAACATTGTTGATAAAGTGCAAATATAACACATCGCTCACCTCCTATTCTGGCATTGTACGCAATTCCCACAATGCAGTGGGAGTTGTTTGCAGCTGCAGCAACTTCACCCGCACACCGTGTGCCGTGTCTGGGGAAAGAGTGGGAATGAAGAAGCTTATTACAAAAATCTAAACAAACACACCACACAACACACACACACACACACGACCCAAGACACACACCTCTTGTTCACACATTCACACACTTGCACACACCTCTTAACACACACACACACACACACACACACACACACACACACACACACACACACACACAGATCATGTAACTGAGCTGGAGAATGTCCCAGATGAGTAAATATATACACAAGCAGAATCACACACGCAAACCACCACATAAACATGCTGCATCTGAAGGGGAATCGACAGACGTGTAACCGCGCTTTTTCATGGACAAATATGTACATTTCTGCTGAAGTCATCATAAACTATACGCTTGAAGTGTACAAATGTAAGAAACGCTACAAATATTTCTGCAATTCTTGTTTTTTCTTTTCCCTGACAGAGGATGAAAGAGTAGGTACTTCATCATTTGTAATACTATCAGGACAAATGTTTGGAGTAGTCAATGTCAATGCTCCCCAAATGCACACGCACGCGCACACGCGCACACACACACACACACACACACACACACACACGTCCTTTTGTGATATTTTCTGAGCACAGCATGCAAGTAATGTGCTCCCTACGAGCACACAGGAAATAAATGAAAAAAAAAAATCTAGTATGTTAGACTGCTCACACTTCCTTTGACAGTTAAAAATACACACATGTACACACAAAAACACACACCAGGGTAACATTCCACCAGCAACTGCAGTGGTGACAATCGGCCCAGGCCAGGGACCAGCGCAAACAAACATGGCATGTTTGCGTCCGCCGCCTGCTCAAAAACACCACTTTCTGGATCGACACAAACACACTCACACACGCATTCACCTCCTGCAGAGAACATCTGCATCATCCCGCCTCCCCCTTGTCCCGGAAACAGCTCTGACCGTTGCCACGGAAACCCAGCATCTAGCTATCATGAACACCCCCCGACCCCAGGGGAGTCAGAGCAAAGTTTGCTCCACAGATACACGATAGACTCAAATTATCTGTAATCACTGTCCTCACTTAACTAAGGTGCTGTGTTTCTGCTACTATTAATCTAAATAAATTTAAAAAAAAGAAATACTTATAAGCAGAAAACCTAAATTGCTTCAACATCAAAGATTTCCAAACTTTTGGGGTCACAGTTTTCTCCCCACTGGGGGGCCACTTTCCCAATTTACAACCTCATAAACCTAACACTGGTAGGGCGAATGCCTATTTTCACATTAGAAGCGACTGGAGCCATTTCAATTTTAAATGTTTTCAGACTAAACACTTCAGATGTATGCGCTGTGATGTGTTACAATGATGTCAGAGTTTCTGCTCGTACAAAGACAAAATGGGTGAGAGTAAAGAACACACTATGCTGGCTTTGTTGCTGTAAATGGTTCCAATTTGCAGATTTGCACTTGAAAACAGAGCGCAATCCTTTACAGCAAATTATTTTGGGGACCCCTTTGCCAATAGTCATAGTAATGCTCAAATTTTAAGCATTATGTTTTACATGATAGGCTGTTTATCAAACCATTACCACTTGACAAAGCAACTTTAACATGACCTTTGTGTCACGCACTGGATCTTTTGATTTATGCTCAATTTAATCCAGCCTAGATATTAAATGCATATGCCATTTGTAAAGGTCTGGTAACCTTCAGATACTGTGTCATGGACACAGAAAAGTTAACACAAATGCAGCTGTGAGGGTTAAAGTATAACACATCAAATAGCTGCACATCAGTGATAGGCCTCTTTATCAAAGTTAATGAGCCAAGCTGCTGGCTCCTTCTTTCAAAATGCTTCAACAGTCCCAGCCCACTCAGTTCACTTCACTCCAGTAATCCATAAAATCGTCTGTGTGGCCGTCTCTCCAGTCTTTGTTTGCCTGTATTTTCCATTTTTTGCACATCTGTGTCACAGCCACTCGGGGTCTCTTAGTTCACTTAGAACTATGCATTTGTGCAATGAATGACTCTAAATGGGGCTGTTTCAAAAGAAGACAGAGTTTTAACTTTTTAACTTTGTAAAAAAATTTTAAAAAGGTAAAGCCATCAGATTTTGTTTTTGTTGCTTTTGGCCCCAGTGCAAAGTATTCTTGTTGGTTCTTTATGAATTAGGCTCGATATAATCTCTAATTTTTTTGTTTTTTATATTTCTTGGGATTGTTTCACCCCAATCCATCTGAATATTATTACTAAATCTTACATTTTCAAGTCACTTTGTCAAACAGAGTCGTACTGTTGTATAAATAGTGGTAACATCAAACCCAGCAAATGGGGATCCTAAAAACCTATGATTCTAATTGTAGGTTAATGAATAGGTTAAACAGAAAGAAAAATATTGTACTATAAAATTTTACCTCCTTAACCTAATCCACAGTGTGTAAAACCACTCGATGTCAATACACTCATAGATTGTAATCAACTTAGAACTGTTTTCTTACCCCTCCCAATTCCAGTGTGTAATCCTACCTATGGTGGGACCACAGTAGGACAAACAACTCCGGCCACCATCTGTAGTGAGTGTAAGCTGTCAGTCTGCTTTTTACCTCAGCCATCAATATGTGCTCATGTTCAATTACTCAAAAAGCCTCCAAAATTAATTAGTGAAATTAGTCTGAAATAACTCGATAAGTCCGTGAATCTTTCTTCCGTCTGATGACAGCAATGCTAAGGTGAGTTGTTGTCGATTTCCAAACTTTTTTTGTCGGTACATGCAGCTGTTTTTGCTGCCGTTAGCCGCTGTTAGCTGTTAACCCAACATTGCTAGACTCACAGACACTTAGCTGGAGTTACGTTGGCTTATAACCAGCTGTTGTTATTAATTAGTGGCTTTTGTGAGCCATCTTGAGATTGTGAGGGACGCATGTCTAATGTACTGACAACAAATAATTGCAACAATATCTGGAAAAAAATGAGCATTTTTAATGCAGGTTGTTGTGTATCATAGAGCTCCGACTTTAGTACAATAGGTGAGGCTTGAAGATAATGGAGAGGATAAAATTTTATTATTGGATTGTCTCTTTGCGCTTTTGCTTTTTTGGAGAGGTGGACCCTTTCTCAGATGATAAAACATGTGTATGACCCTTTATATCTCGAGTCTGAAGGTCAGACACTAATTAAGTTTTGCTGGGAAGCCCCACGTGCACCTACAGTTTCTCTTCTCCTCCCAATTTTGCATTCTCAGCCACTGTATTCAAGATGAAGGGGCAACATGGTGGCTTCCACAAACTGACGCCCATTCCTATGTATTTTTCATGGATTAATTCTAAGATTATGAGAATGCATCAGTTTGTAATTTCACACTAACTAATCAAAAAATTACAGACTGTACCTTTAAGAGCATCTAGGCTGATGCGATTTTGATATTTTTTCCCCCATTTTTGTCAAATTATATTTCAATAAACTGTTGGTAATATGCACTTTCACTGTTAAATAAATAAATGATCCAAAGACATTACTTCAGAGAGGAAGAAGGAGACTAATATAGTGATAATGCAGTTGTTTATCCCCTCCTGCTTGCTGCTTATACACATAGACATCATAAATCCACAAGCATTATTTAACTGCTGACAATAATCTGCATTTTGATCCCAGATGTAGTTAAATTTAGCTTATCCCTTTACATAGCTAACAGATTACGTGCCTCATGTATGCAGATAAAATTATCTGCAGAAAATCATCATATAGAGAATGATAAACTCAAAAAACAAAAATAAACCAGATTTCTGTTCCACATGCTTCACAGTCAAATATAAATCCAAACCCAAACAGAAACCAGCTCGTTAAGCTGCATCGTGGCCCTCATGTCTCTTTAAGACAACGTATTACCAGCAGGGACTGAGCCATTGCCACGGCACTTGAGCTGCTGTGCCAAATACACATACACACACACCCAAAAATCACTCACTGAGCCAAACTGGCACAAGACAAGTGCACAGGCAAGCGAGTTCCAAATTACTTCTTCATTCTCAGCTGACTGCAGGTTTCCCCCGACCTTATAGACAGTACATTTGCATAATGACTGAAACTAGCACCACTGAATGAACAATGGGCTCTGAGGTAAGTTTCTGAATCATTAATATGTAAACTGTCATGACCATTGACCAACAACCACTGATCAAAGCTCATTGATCATTGATCAGTGACCATGAGTACCGTTCACAGAGAGTTGGGGAATGGCTGCAATCACAGCATTGTAATAGGGCGAAAGATGTACCCTTAGGCCCCCTCCTCGATTCAGAGATGGTCTTTCCCTCTTCTTTGTAAATGCACTCTTTGACTCCCCGCTCAAACCAGCCTTCCTCCCTGTTCAAGATGTGTACATCCTTATCATTGAAAGTGTCCACTGGCCTGTAGGTGTTAATAGACTGCTGAGTCCTGGCCTGATGAGTTAGCTCTTCTGTATTGAGCCATCTGCTTCATCAGAGGTTGTTTGGTTTCCCCGATACACCACACTACTCTGTTTGTGTCGGGGGACCAGATCCTTGATGCGGACAAATTTTTGAAACAGCGTGTTTTGGTGTTTGAATGCCAGAGATATGCGGTGTTTAGAGAAAATGTTTCTCGACAGTCCCGATACTCCTGAAACATATGGGATCACCATTTTTGCCGAGGCAACAGTTGTCCTTCTTCTCTCCTGGATCGGCTGGAGAGAAGAAAGAAAGCTTTCTTCAGGTGCCTTCCCAGCTTTGACAAATGTCCAGCTGGGATAACAACATTTACTCAGGGCCTGCTTGATGTGATGTTCTTCTGCTTTGCTGGCCGCTGTATCTGTAGGGCTGGTGTTCGCTCTGTATTGTACCGTCCTGAGGACACCCAGTTTGTGCTCCAGTGATGAGAGTCGAACCTTAAATACTGATCCATATGCGTAGGTTTACGGTACACAGCAACATTTAAATGTCCCCCATTACTGATGGAAATCTCACAGCTAAGAAGGCTAAACTGTCATAAATCACATCCTCCCTGGTGAACTTAATGCGATCAGTGGTTGTTGATCAACGGTCATGACAACTTGCATATTAATGACGCAGAAACTGACCTCACAGCCCATTGTTTGTCAGTGGTGCTAGTTTTAGTCATTATGCTAATGTACCTTTTATAAGACTAAGAGGAAACTGCAGTCAGCTGAGACTGAAGAAGTCACTTGGATGAGCGACGTTTCTCCCACTGAAAAAGCGACGTCCAGATGAACAGAATCAACTCTTTGGGATTTCCTTACCTGACTGATTGAGCATGCATCAAGACAAATATGCTAATATAACTCACTGCACCACAACAGAGTCAGGACTCAGCAAATACAAACATATTGAAGCACAGAGCTTGTTTTAGAAATCAATGAAGGGGAAAAAAAATTATCCTTAAGAGCTTTTGGCAAAAACAAAACAGTGAAGCCACATGCTTATTTTCTAAAAACCCTGTTACAGTTAAAATTTAATTTCTTGCTCTCTCTGTTATGGGGTAGATTTCCTTATTTATTTTCCTTACTTGTTCTCGTTGGTCGCATCATATCGAGGCATGGGATCCACATCGTTGCTGTTGACATCATAGCTTGCCTGAGGGTCCTGGAGGAGACATGGAGGTCAACACAAGTATAACAAAACACAGATTGGGTTTTTTTTATTGGGTGTGGAACCAGCCAAATAGTAGCCCACCCCCCATAAACATTACTAATCCCCACGCAACACACCCACAGCACCCCGACCCCACCCCACCCCCCCAAAATTCACCCCTCGAACACAAAAAAACAAAGCCGTACAAAAACAACCCCCCCCCAAACGACACACAATCCACGCCCCAACACCCCAAAATGCCCGCTCAGGTATGCCACTTTCCCATGGCCCACCCTAACCTCCACACACACATATACAAACACACACACACACAAATAAAAATGGGGAAATATCAAGCAAACAAGTGAATTCATTAGTAGAGTAGGTCCAACACTCTCTGTGAGTGTGTGTGTGTGTGTGTGTATAACTGGCTTGTAGATCACCAAAAAGCTTCTCTAACCCAATCGAAGAGTTCACATCAACACGACTCACAACAGTTTTGTAAATCGAATGCAATCAGAGCTAACCCAATCTGCGGCACCACTGGCCCTTCGGCATAAACAAATCTAAGCATTAAGAGTAGCTAATAACAGCAGCGCAAAGAGGGTGTGAATCATTTCATCTGCGCAGCTGATTGATGGCTTTACCTGCTGCCTCAGGCCAACAACTTAGTTCAACTATCAGTTCTCGGTCGTAGGTAGACATACCTCAGCACGCACACACACTAAAGTATGAGCCCACAGAGAGATAAACATGTACACACAGCATAACTGCACATCTGCAAGTTTAAGGAAGTTTTTCTCTGGAATTTATTTGCAGACACATGATGGGCTGATGATCCAAATGGCAGCAAATATCACTACCTAGTTCATCACATGACTGCTGTCTTCTGGAACACGACTTGGTTACATGGTAAAGAGAAACAGTGTGATTACAAAGCAGAATTTGTATTATTAAAATCACAATTATAATAGTCAGATTTTTATTTTTGTTTTCTCCACATTTACATAACTAGAAAAAGTTGCATTTCCTGCAAAAATGCAGTGTGAATGCTGTGTAGTGGAATCTAAAAACAGCAGAAGAAGGAGAACTATCTGCTGAAAACACTGTGTAGAAGCTCAACTCTTTGCTGAAAACTGCTGTATTTGAAAGGGTACACTGAACAGTGTCAATAAAGCATACATGCAAGCGGGGAAGATGTGCGGCAACCGCCACAGGTAGGATTCGAACCACGACAGCTGCTCATCCCACTGAGCCAAGCCAGTTCTGGTCACAAAGAAAGATATGATGAGAGGCTAAATGTACACTGTGCAGAAGAAGCTGAATTGTGCTGAAAAGAGTGGAAAATCTAAACTTTCTGCTGAAAAAAGCTGAAAAGAGGTGAAGAAACTGAAAAGAGGTAAAGAAGCTGTAGTTTCTTCTGAAAACAGCTGAAGAATCTGGAATTTGTGCTGAAAAGAGGTGAAAAAACTGAAAATTCTGCTGAAAAGGGGTGAAGAAGCTGAAATTTGTGTTGAAAAGAGTTAAAAAGGTTGAACTTTTAACTGAAAAATTATTGCCATAAGCGGGATTCGAACCCAGACCTCCCGCTCTGAGAATGGCTGCTCATCTCACTGAGCCAAAACACAGGTGACCCCGGCAAGCAATATCAGTGACCACACTGGTCATATGGTCCCAGTCATCTCAATGGGACAAAATATGGCATAAAAAGCTTAATATTTCAAAAAGTATAAAAGTTCTGAGCACCAAAAGATATAGCAGTCATTAGCAGAAAGAGCAGAACAGGTTAAAATTTGAATGGTGAAAATTGGATGAAAACTGAGGGAGTAGTTAAGCGGAAACGGAGCAACTAGAATAATAAAGGATAAAGAATAAAGAGAAACAGGATCACAGTAGTGTGGCACTGCATTGCTATGTATTAATCAGTGCACTGTGTTGTATATGTGACTTGTTAATCCTGAATGAGGCAGACTCATAGCCATTCATGCAAACACATGCAGGGGCATTTACATTTGAACTCATACACTTCCTCACTTGTCACACACCGACTCAAAGCCAATATGCGCACACACTGCCACTCATAGCCGCCCTACACGCGCATACATACACACTCACGTAGTTCTGATAGAGGTCTGGGTGGTTCCTCTCGATCCCGTCATCTAATATGGTCACCACCACATCTTTACCCGTGTAGCCCCTCTTCCACGCTCCCATGATGTTCATATCCGACTGGCAATTATGGACGTCATCGTTGCAGTGCTGCAGAGATGGAAGCAGATGGTGAGAAGAGAGCAGGTGGGGATAAACATATGAGGTGTGAGTTTAGGAACTCCGTCATGTTCTTGCAGATGTTCAGCTAGGAGTTACAAGTTATGAGCGTACTCATGTCACTTTCTTTCAACTTGGAGCAAGCAGGAGAGTTCTGATTTTACTTAGAGGGGAACGATTTCACTTCAACAACTCCAATCGAGTTAAAGCCCAGCGTTTTTGAAAAATACCTCACACAGTGCGTTTCAACCATTAGAAACAGACTCCAACTGCAACTACACACTGATCACCAACCAGTCATTACTTGCTGCCATTCAAGACCTGCATGATGTCATTGGGAATAGGGTGCCAAGAATAGGGATGGGAATCCAGAACCAGTTCCAACTGAGAACCTTTTCCAAATTGTCCAAATCACCGGAATCATCTGCCTCCAGGCTTACTAATTCCCTTTGTCAATGCTGGCATGCTCTCTGACAGTGGAAAAGAAAAAAAAACAATGACGTCAACTTCATGACAGAGAGGAGCTTCTGCACACCTGAAAGTTGAGTCTTTTTTTGTTCCGTTTCAAAACTGTGTTTAAACTCAAAGATAAACAGTTTTGCTCATGGCGAATACCTGTGTGGGCCTATTTTTTCCCCACCCGGAGAAAACCGGTCAAAGGTAGGACGTTAGTCCTTTTGTTAGCTATGATGTCAGCTGCATCCTTGCTCTTTAAGCAAGCCCACTAAGGAGGTAATATCCCAAAACCTGGCATTACTCCTCTGCACAAAACTAGAGCAAAAACATAATTCAAACATTCTCTCTATCGAGAGAGATCATATATAGATCCATCCATATATAGATATCTATATAGAGATATATCTATCTAGATATCTATCTATCTATCTATCTATCTATCTATCTATCTATCTATATAGATAGATAGATATCTATCTATATCTATCTATCTATCTCTATATATCTATCTATCTATCTATCTCTATATATCTATCTATCTATCTATCTATATCCATCTATCTATCTCTCTATCTATATATATATAGATAGATAGATAGATAGATAGATATAGATATATATATATAGATAGATATATTGAGAGAGAGAGCGATAAAACGTGTCAGTTTTTCCCACAATAACACAGTTATTGTCCTACATTAAGTCTCTAATTTAACAAAGACACTTTACACTTTAAATCTTGAGGGACTTCGATCGCCAATCCTAAACTATTATCCTGGATCACGATGTGTGACTGGCAGATAATTTGGAATTCCAGCAACCAAAGACATCTATCCAACCAATTTCTTAAACCTTTATCCAGTTCAAGACTGCAGGCACGACACGGGGCTAAACGGGAGCACAGGTCCCCAGCCCATTAAAGGGCTAACACAGAGACAGACAATAACTCACATCCACACCTGCAGCCAATTTAAAATCACCAATTAAGCTAACGTGCATCCTCTGTGGATTGTAGAACGCAATCAGAGCTACACCACCGAAAGCTGCGTGCCGTCTGCAAATAAAGACAACACCACCTAGTTCACAAATATTCACCAATCTCTCCCAAACTGACAGCGGCAGATCGATAACATGAGCAGATGTGCCTCTGCTTTCTCACACTCTGCTTCCACTGGAGCGCGACAAATCAGGAGGCAGGCGTCAGATATCGTTTCGTCTAGCACGGGCGGGATTTTTTTTAGTCCCGTCTCCCGCACCGGCTTCATTGAAAACAGCTACATGGTCACTGTCGCCGAGTGTAACCCTGGCATTTCAATATTGTTCACAGCAAATCTTATTCAGAGGCGTGTGTCACAAGCTATAGTTTATTTTCTAAAGGTTAAAGTGACATTTAGATGTGTAATGTTTAACCCTAAATTGCTCCTTCACACACTTTATTCATCGATTAGAAGCACTTTGCTATGCCTCTCACACAGCTCAATAAAATTCCAGTTATTTCAAACAATTAATGGTGTAATATTGCACTGCACTTAGATTAAATACAAACTATACAACTGGACAGAACTATCAGGCTGTGTAAGGTCACTTTGATGGGATTGACCAGAGGAAGCTTGTTTTCCATTCCAGGTTCAAAACACACATGAAGTTCTGAAAGTCTGAAAAATATATAAAACCTCGGGTCAAAGTATCGGCAGTTATCTACACTGAGTTAACAATTGACTGAGCTGGGAACACTCGACCGCACACACAAACATATAACTAAGGAGCAATGATCTCAAGGTGTATGCAAACAGGAGTGATAAGCCAGCAAAAAAAAGGATCTCCCCCCCCCCCACCACAGAGACACGTACACGCCTCTGTGTGGGCATTCCTGTGACAAATGCTTACAAATAAACAAAGAACCTCAATCTCCTTGTTCCAATTAGAGTTCAGATAAAAGCTAAATTTCATCATTAATGCCGGGATTTTCAAGGCACAGGTTGGAATGGTGAAGCAGAGGCCAAAATGTACAATGTTTATTTGAGAGCAATCGTTCCCTAATAGTTGTCATCAAAGCCCCATTATATTTTTGCAAAAGCAATCCCTTTTTAAAAAATTAAAAGAAATACCCATTATAACTCTGCTCATTTTTCTGAAACATCTTTGTGGGGATGCATAAGCATTTCTCTATAGGGGAAAAAAAATCCTATATCAACTCTTCATTCTTATAAGACACAAACAAAGACACACACACACACGCACACACACAAATCCCTCAGCTCAACTGCAGTAATCAGGACAATGCCGTGACCTAACCTGACCTTTGACCCACAAACTGGATAAATGTGGGCAAAGAACAGCATGCAATCCTCCAAGCAGACTAGATGCTGCATACACTGAGTTCATGGGCCCTTGTTATATTCTTCTGTCTGGTGTAAACAGAGAGGAAGCCTGGAATAAGTATACACTGGACTTACAATATACCACATACTGTTCCACTTGGCGTCATTATAGAATATGTTGTTTTGGGCTGGGCTGCTGTGGGCGGGGCTTGACAGCGAAAGGAGCGGGGCCTGTTTGAAATCCCTCTTGATCCTCCTTTTCACCACCTGCTGCTGTATCCACTCCACCTGAAACACACAAACAGAGACAGGCGATAGAAGAAATTGAGGAGGCTTACAATAATAACAGGGGAGCAGAATCACTTCGGAGATGACACAACCAGTATACAGGTGAAGTTCCAATGAACTGAATACTGAAGGTGAGGCAACATTTTAGGAGGATTTAAAAAAGAAAAAGTGCAAATACATTGTCTATGTTTCCTCTTATTTGCCTTATGTGATGAACACGCAGAGGGAAAACAAAGAAACCACCTACAGAGACTAAACTACATTATACTGTTGTACGCAACCGAGCAAGACAGAAACGAATCTACTGAGTCTTAAGGGGGTGTTTTTCTTTTGGTGCTCAGCCTTAAAGTCGTTTTTATCCCAATGGACTGCCTATAAATAAGCGTAATAAGGTCTTATGTGCTGTCTCCTCTTTTAAATGTGGTAAAAGGTGAACAAATGAAGACTGCTGAAGTAAAACAAGCCACTACAAGCCCAAAAAAAAAAAGAAGAAAAAAGCAAACTATAGATGTGGAAGACTCGCAAAGTCATGATTTATTTTTAAAGAGAGATTTTAACCATGTCAGTGTTACTGTGGGCTCATCAGTTCACTTCTCCTTTACGGAATATTAAAAAAAAAAGAATTTTATTTTATAATATATATAATATTATATATATATGTATGTATGTATGTATATATATACAACCTATATATATATATATACAACCTATATATATATATATACAACCTATATATATATATATATAATAAAAATATGCTATTATATTATATATATATATATATATATATATTATATATATATAATATATATATGTAATATATATTATTTTAATATATATATATATATATATATCATTCATTTCTAATCTATATTTATTAGGACATTTGATGCACACATACGCACTAAAGGCTGTAAGGCCTCACAGGTAACATCAATCTCTCAAATGTTATGGGCTCGCTTCGAGGCGCAGAGGCATTCCTTGGCAGGAGCCTCGTTCAGACTTTGAGGCGGAATTTTCCGATTTCAAAATCCGTGCTGCCTGGATCCGAACGAGACGGCTGGACCCACTCGCGCTGCCCCGGTCAGCTCCTCTTAAACCCGCAAACCTTGTGTTTAGTCTAGAAGACTTCATCTGTCTGAGAAGGCCCGATCAGAAGTTTACGCGGACCCAGCGATGTTAACACAGAATCTGAAATATTAGCAGGTATGCGACTGGCACAACACAGAGCAGTTCATTCTGAGACGTAAACATTTGTGTGATAAATGATCCAGGGATTCTCCGGCACCGAGTTTGCACCCAAACACGATTGTGCAACAGTTTATGGGGACGGAGGAACGGTGCACATTGGCACGAAATGTCAAGGTAGTTCTTCTTTATACAGAGTTTACAAAAGTGTGTAATTCTTCTGAGACGTCCGCCACACCAGCTTCTGTTTCTAGCTGTATAGACAGAATAATTTTCACACCGCAAGTGTTTTTGTTTTGCCGCTCAGCCCCGACAGTCCCAGAAATCTGAGGTTTTATTGAGCTATGTCCGACTGTAAAAGACAAAGCGTTTCTCCACATCAATAGAGCTCCAGCAGACAGGAGGAAGAGGAGGAGTAGAGAGAGAGAGAAGAAGAGAATAGCTGACATAATGACTGCAGAGTGATTATCTGGTCTCATGCACTGAAACAATCTGCCAGGCTCTCTCCGGAGAGTTTGAGAGCGAGGCAACAAGACAAGATAAGACGAGAGGAGAGGCGATAAAGAGCTGAAGAGAACGAGTCCCGGGAGAGTCAATAATATAAAAAAAGAAAGAAGAGAGAGAGCTGGAAGGGAAGGGAAAACAAATAGCAAGAGAGACCAAACGACAGCAAGTGAAGGGAGGATAATTGAGTTTATAAATAACTGATTTAATAACTTGAGTATGTACCTCTTTAGAAATTGTGAGGGAGGGAAAGGAATAAAGTGCAAATGATGTAATTCAATAAATGACCTCCTATAAGGAAGAAAAAAAGATGGGAAAGGAAAAGGAAATGGCAAACCAGCGCAGAGAGAAAGATAAAGTGTAGAAACGAAACAATTTTTTAAAAAACCCAGTGAGAAATTTTACTTTAGCATGATGCTTCTCCCGTCTGCCAAGGTCTCAGCTCATTTCACTCCAACTTCTATCAGGACCATCAGCTTCAAAGCAACCGTTTACACAGACCATTAGCCTCAAAACAACACTGTCATCAAGAATTGTGCGTGAGTGTGTCTGCGCAAAACCACTGGTGTATCATTACAATTTGCATACATTAGCATACCATCAACCACAATCTTTGATCAGCAGTGTAACTCTTAACTGCTCTTGTTCGCAACTTGGCAAATTGCATGGATATCTGCCCCGTGTATACCCGTAAATCCTCCTTCACCGCCATCAGGGGCGACGCAAACGCTTCAAGAAATGACAAAAAAAACCCCCAAAAACAATAAATTCATTTTTTGCTGAAGTTTGTCTCAGATGTCGCGGGGCAAGAAACACACATTCAGAGGAATCTAAAAGAGTTTAAAGTGGCTTTAATGAACAAGGTCAACAACCACAGAGCTGGAATTTTAAAATGCTTCTGCATGCCAGCAAGTGTACACCCTACTGAAGCGCCTTTGAGCAAGACACTGAACCTGCCACCTCCTGGGATTTAGTATTGTTTGCTACCTAAAAGCTTAGTGTGGTGAATGAGAAAGGCTCAGCTGAAGCACAAACCATACTACGTCTTTGGAGATTACTCTAGATGAGGCATTTTTGTAGACTGGTGTTTGCTAATTTCACATATTCTATTGACAAAGGGGCTCTTTTTTCCCTCTTTATGAAGGCTACGATGATTCAAAAATATTTCTGAAAGCAAAAAATTATTTAAGCCAACTTTGACCAACAACGTCAAGGCAGCTGCAACCTTGTAGATCCCTTGATCATGACTAGATTGCGAAAAGAGGTAAACTCTGTTATCCCAGTGCATCCCCAGTTTTAAAAGGTTACCTGAGGTGAGCTTTAAATATTACAGCTTTCATCAAACAGCACAAACACCATGAGCACATCCTTACACCATCTTCCAATTACACTGTGCTGCTCACGCCGACACAAAAACTTGCCCTTAATTTAAAAACTGGTTACGAAAAAAGCTGCTCAGATGAAGCGTGTATTTCACCACAGCTTTGCTAACATAGTAGCGTCCCTGCAGCATTACACTGCAGGGTCTGTAACATAAATCATATGCCTTACTTTCAGTATCTGTGTGTCATATCTATGCCTGCATTATTAACACAATAAGAGCTCAGTGGGTGGCAGCGTGCTGGCTGTGGGGGTGCTATATGTCAACATGAGATCGCAGACATTTGTATACAAATTCTTTACATCCCAAGGAAGAAGGCTCAGCTTAAAGGTCTAGAGGTGGAAATGCCAACACTGGCATCATAATTTCAAGACTGATGGCACCCATCCATCCATAGTCATTTATATCATTTACTTCTATTCTTAAGGAGCAACAAAAAAAGCCTGGTCTTCAAGAAAAACATGAATCCATGAAAAATTAATCATTTGTTTGTGTACACGGATAAGAACTGACATTCTTTTGGAACAGTCAGTGCAAATTTGTGAGTAATGCATTTCAACAGGGAGTGTATTTTGTGTCTCCGGCATGAATCTAGCCCAGACAAAACGGAGATGCGTCACCATTGCAATTTAAAAGAATAATAATAATACTAATAATAATACTAATAAAAAGTGATGGTACTTTAATTCCTAACCAAAATCAAATTGTTCTTAAACAGCTAAACTTAACCAAGTAAATAATATGAAAGTATAGTCTATAAGTAAGCATAGACCCTACAATGTTTAAAAATCTGTGAGGTGTTACAGCTTTAACTTGGGTCTTGTGAGCGGTAAAATGACCAAGTGCACCATGAACGCCTCCAGCCGCCTATTAAAAATGGAAAATATTCATTTCATGTACATGGACACAAAGATTTATGATCATTCAGATGAAAAATGGGGCTCAGAGACAAAAGATTTTGGTTTTCATGTTTTCATGTCCAGAAACAAGACTTGACAGAGTAGGTCGAGACCATTTCACAAACTGCGCTGTATATTGTGCGTGTTTAACTCTTCCACAACCTATTTCATGAAAATATTTTAAACTTTCCACTG
Source organism: Haplochromis burtoni (assembly GCF_018398535.1). NCBI lineage: Eukaryota > Metazoa > Chordata > Actinopteri > Cichliformes > Cichlidae > Haplochromis > Haplochromis burtoni. The sequence continues at coordinate 2,810,513 of NW_024582379.1, forward strand.
CTGTTGCTACAGTTGATGTTGGATTTCTTTACTGGGATTTGATTTTATTTTATTTTTTTTAAATTAAAAATACATGTTTATCCTCTCCCTTCCTGGATTACCAGAGGCAGATAACGGCCTATGTAACACTTTTTCTGAAGTCGTTGAGAATAATGCCATCCTTTATTGTGTCTGCTAAAAATCACTCACTGATAACAGCCTGCAGTTATCCGCATCAATTGTGCCATGAATGCGAGGCCCTATCCAAACAAAGCCAATATCGCCCGTATTATTGCCTCTAAAACTTCCCCATGTATCACTACCATTGTGTCAGTGCCAACTCACTGGCTGGCTCTGGGGCATAACGACCTCCTCCATTCATTTAACTGCAGTCTGGTGTAGCAGAGGAATGATCTGGTAGAACCTGTACCTCTGTCACCCTGCCTTTACTCCCAGTCTGACTCCCGCTCCTATCTCACTTCCTTTTTTTCCCCCTTTTTAAATCCCTTTCCTCGTCAGCCCCCCCCCCTCTCCTTCGCTGCATTTTTCAGTCTTCTTCTCTGCAGGTGCCCATTTCTCTCTCAGATGGCCTGTCTCTGTCTCCCTCTCTCTCATTCCCACTCCAACCCCCTTCCAACCTCCCTCCCTCCCTCGCTCTCACTCTCATTCACTCTGTATAAGGGTTTGCAGGTGGCTCTAGCTGGCTGGGTCAGTAACCAGGGGAAACTGGGGAAGAGTTCACTTCAATAGAACAAATGGGAACAAATTGATCCACTTTTACTGCTGTTTGTGTGACGATGTTAGAGCTCCAGGCAAAAAAAAGCTAATGGATAGTGAGAAAAAACACCCAGTGAAACCCTTGCAGTAACATGAGAAACCAGTTCTTGTCCTCTCTCTGGGGTATTTCAGAGACTCGGCCCAAACTCGGCCATCACAAACAGCGTGGGCCGTCACGGCCAGCTGTGGGGGCTCGTCTCAAAGCTTAGACTATTTTAATGGTTCATTTGTTAAACAAATTCAAACTAAAAATTCAGGATTCTCGGCCTAATGGAAATTTGTACTTGGGACTAAGATGAGTCTGATAAAATCTAAGGGCATGCACATTATCCCTGAGGTCCAGACACTAGCTATGTCGTCTCCGTAATGCAATGAGCGTCCTCGTCTTCTGCATATCTATGAATACAGCAAGGCATCTGTGCGGTGAACAAAAAAATTCTGTGAGCCAAAAGAGAAAAAACACTGAGCATATTTTAATTGTTTAACAGTGTAATAAGTAGATATCAGCTCATTTTGGTAGTTTTACTATGTGGTAAACCGTTGTCCTGATGTGGCAGAGTAATAAAACATTCAAATTTAATTTTGTTGTCACGGCCATTTTGCATTTTAGTCTATCCCAGTGAGGATTCAGCTGCAAACCACACCTGGCTCTCAGTTTTCATGCACATGTCTGAATAGATGACTTCAAGTAAACAAGAGCCTTTCTAAGTGAAACCGGCTGGAAGCACCGTGCTCCTTCAGCTAGAAGGCGTTCGGCAGTTGTTTCTCCCTACTAATCTCTGCGCACACATCAAAAGGACACTACAAAAGGAGAAAACAACCACTGCCGTGCTGTAATTGTTGTTTACAGTAAACTTGAAATGTCTGGAAATAGATTTCAGGCAAAGCAGACTAAGTGTACTTGAACAAAAAAAGAGAAAAGACTGCGGCTGTCCAAACTCTCTTGGAACTCCCAGCATGAATGACTCACGAGCATGCGTCAGCAGAACTGAGCAAGGTGCATGCCGAATACTGCTTAATACAAAAAGACAAGTTCGTATAGATAGCCACTTAATTAGGGACACTTGTTAAGCTGCTCATGGCATGGCACCTCAGTGCATTTAGGGATATAGACATGGTAGAGACCACCTGCTGAAGGTCAAACCAAGAAGAAAGGTGGGCTACAGCAGCAGAAGACACTGGGTGCCACTCCTGTCAGGTCAGAACAGCTAAAAAGAGGATATCGGATTCCACAACAGAAGATTTAAAAAAATGTTGCCTGATCTGATGAGTCTCCAGTTCTGCTGTGATATTCAGATGTTAGGGGACAGAATTTGGCATAAACAACATGAAAGCATGTATCCATGCTGCTTGGCATCAACAGTTCAAGTTGTTGTTGGTGATGTTGGGATATTTTCTTTTCCAAAGTTGAAGTTATTTTTACTTTTGTTCCCAACTTTGCTCATTTGAATTGAAGTACAGGGATTGGAGAAGAGGCCACTTAGAGGCAAAAGGTAGAGAAGGGTAAATATCTACTCAGAAAGAGGGTGTACTGATCTGTACTAAACTTCAGACGCTCCACAACCAACTGTGGAAGAAAACTTCTGCTGCAGAGAGCCTGTTAAGGCCAGGTTTGAAAAATAGATATGTCCACACACGACTAACAGATTCCAGCTGTGCAACTACAACAATTACACTTGTGGCTCTCGTGTCAACATTTTTTCTCCTAGTTGATATTTAGGGGCATGAAACAGAGTAAAGATTATGACCTCTCTATGCGGTAAGACAAAGAACTTACGGCATGCATCGCATCTGCCACCAGCACCAAAACAGCATATGATCAAAAGTTTTCTTTGACCTACTTTGATGTGAAATTACAATGACAGCTTAGAAGGAGCAAAAAAAAAAAAAAAAAAAAAAAGGTTAATAAATAAGCCAAAAGTAACGTTCAAAAACAACAATGCAGTCATGCATATTTTCACAGATACAGCACGGCGCAGGCTCTCCCCTGCGACAGCACTGACAGTCGTCTACGTTCTCGTGTATGTAAACTGTGTCGCACTCCAGACAGAAATCAGAGGATGCAAAACCTTTAACAAATTATGTTTGATCAAGAAGCTTTTAAAATGTTTCCAAATAGCTTGTCCTGAAATACTTTCTGCAGGTTTTCCCAGATTTCTTCATCCTGGGAGTCCAAAATGACTACAGCAGCTACAGCCACAACATCCACGTTTATAGGAAATGTGCCAAGCTGAACTAAACTCAATCTAGGATCCCATCGGCAACCCTCTGATGCTTTAGCCTCTGTAGACAGAGCCAATATTTCAGAGCTTCCTTTGTAGCCAGCAGATATCTGGGACAATACTTCCTCTTAAGTCCACTTGTCATTGTTTACGACTGTCAATCGATTTTAAAAAGCTACGTGGCATCAGGGGCCAACAGCTTCAAGATTGCATTTCAGTGTTCCCTTTTTTCCTTGTTCACCTCCATGCAGTCAAAAGCTGTTCAAATGGGATTCATCAATACTACATGGACTACAAAGGAAAGTCAGCTCGCGGTGCCGCAAATACTATGTCCGTGTAGAATCTGTTCCTGTTTGTCCTTGTTTAAGGGTCAAGGTGACGCCACGTGCCCTCTCACAGCCTGGAAAAATAAGCGGTCTTTGACCTGAGAGGCAAGTGACACTGCAGTTAGGCGGGTGCCATAAAGTGGTAATCTGTGCTGTGCCTCATCTCCATGGTAACATGTGTGCCAGAGTCTACTGTGGATGGTAGGGTGCGCCTTTCACGGCATCGCTACACCCCTCTGACTCACCCACACACAAAACACACACGGCTGTCATTATTACAAAACCTGATTGCAAAACATCATTAGCAGAATGCCAGACCTCGCTGCTGCCAAACTGGCTGTCACGTTGATCCCAAACCTCGTAGACAGGTCCGCAAAAAGGACAGCCAGTCAGCAAGGGAAACACCGACAGCTCTATTTCACTCCACTTTTCATTTATTCTGTGTCTCCGATGCATCTTTCTCCTTCTTCCGTGCATTCTAATAGGCAATCTTCTGTTTTCTGTCATTTAACCTCTTCTCTCTAATCTAGTCTTTTTTTCTTTTCTTTTTTTTTAAATCTCTCAGTCTCCCAGCCAGCTGGCATCCGGACACAGACCTTCCTCCAGCGTGGCACAGTGTCAGGCCCAAGAGGGCAAGAGAACCAAAGACAGAGGGAGGGGGACGAGTGCACAGAAAGCAACAGTGAGAAAAGAGGGAGCTCTTGACAGGTGATGACAGCAGGTGAACAGAAAAAACAAAAAACAGCTGAGTGGCCCAAAAATACAGAGAAAGGAAACTGAAGAGAAACAATGAAACAGGATAACAGATAAGCGGGTAAAGAAGGTGACAGACGGCTCCTTTTCTTTCTTTTCCTCCTCTTCCCGTTTCATCCCGTCTTCCAGTAATCACACTGATCCATCACCATCATTCTTCAGCAGTCGCCGTGCATTTATGAGTCCGACACAGATTTATTCGCCGTTCAGAATCTGCATGCAACATCGCCGCTGCTGTATGTAAACGCTGTAAGAGGCATCGCTGCCCTGTTTCCTCAGGATCAAGTCCCAGCCTGTTCAAGAAAGTGACCCGCTTCATCAAACAGGCAGACATCAACAAGTCTGAGTCAGGTACTAAGATGACAAAAATATGCAAAATGTGAGATAAGGAGGTTTCACATGCCTTGGACGAGTCAAACGGTCTTTTACTTCAAAGGCTTTTTAAATCTACTGTAAACATAAACAAGACATCAGAGGAGCAGACAATTGTACAATCGTGTGAACAACCAACAGGTTTGATTTAGTGATTTGTCCCCCGTGTTTTGATAAAGCTCAGTGTTATGATGTGGAGGCCTCGTGTGTAATTCGGTCCGGCTTTGTTGACCCGATGAAGTGACGAGAAGAGCACTGACAGCGGTTTAGATCAAACTCTTGTTCAAACGGAAAGTTTTTTCTCAGCTGACGACAACAACAACAAAAGCATGTTATTTACTTTACTAAGGCTGTATTTTAGAGTTACAAAAGAAATCCTGCCCACAGTGATGTGAAACCAAAAAACAAACCTCATAATAAAGATCAAATATTCTGATTTATGATTATGTCACGTTGTGTTATGATGATCCACAACCATCATGGAAAAATTTTGTTTTGTCCGTGACGGATTCTGTAGGAGAGTTGTGCCATCTGATCTGCCACAACCAGGTTCCTCTGGCTGAGATCAAGATAAACTGTCGGTTTATCATCAGGAAAACACAGAGCAGCTGTGGCTTCACTGGGATCTCAACGCTTGGACGGAAAAGTTTAGAATTTCTCTGAATTTGGATTTACTAGGGCTCCACTCTGACCCCTGGTCTCTGACAAGTAGGTGGCTATATGTACACACACACACACACACACACACACACACTGGACACTTTATTAGATACACCTTAACTCACAACTCACTGCATCCAGTTACAATTTAGGTGACCTGCTGAATATGTTGAGGCATGCTCAATAATCCAGGTTAGGAAATCCCAGAAAGTTGCTTTTGTTCATCTGGAAGCTGAGTTTTCAGTGGAAGAAATGTTTCATCCCTTATTCAAGTAACTTCTTCAGCTCACTGCAGGCTTCCCCCAACACGACTGCCTAACAGTGAGATGTGAACTCAGTTTTATAATCGTTGATATTCAAAGGCTATGAGCACTATTCACAGAGAAGTACAATCACACCATCGTAAAACGGTGAAAGATGTACTCTTACGGCCCCTTTCTCGGTTCAACTATGATTGTTCCACATAAGTACTCCACATCCTACCACTCTTGCTCACAATGTCACAAATCTCTGATCATCTCAAACTACTTTCTTGAGTAATCTACCGGATCTCAGTTTAGTAGAGAACCTTTGGGATGTGGTAGAACAGGAGATTCACATCATGGATGTGCAGTAGATCGATCTACACCAACCGTGCTATCATGTTCACATGGACCGAAATCTGTGAAGAATGGTTCCAGCACCTCATTGAAACTGTGCCATGAACAATTAAGGTAATTCTGAAGGAAACAGGGGGTCCAGCCCAGTACTGGAGTACGGTGAATCAACCATTGTCAACACTGTTGACAAGTTTATTTCAAGGAAAATTATATTTTTAATCTTCTTTTATCTCCTTTAACCTCATCAAATTCAAACTGAAAGCAGTAGTAGGCAGATTTCATCATTATTCACTTGGCTGTTCGCAGGATGAACCACTGCAGAGTAAGATGACAGCCCTTGTAAGAGGTGTATGAAAAATCTACTGAAAACATGTTCAATTCTGGCAAAAGGTCCTCAGTGTATGCTAAAAGTTAATATTTAACTTATCAGTTAAAACCATCTTAACTCAAGGTCCACTTGCTTTTTCCAGAACTGCAAACAGAACCTCATGATCTTCATCAGCGGATGGAGTTTGTTCAGTTGAGTCACCTGATGATAATCAGTCATCTCCATCACAAGTGAGTGAACTTTGTACAGATTTGAACACCACACATTATCCAGGAAAAGGAACTTGAATTAAGATCATATAAAACTACCTACAGTATCATTTCAGCACAAAAGAAACATTGATGCTCAATCTTTCATAAACAGCACAACAGACTTACCTTAGGCTCCATGGAAATGAAACTATGGCGACCACGGCTGGACAAAGTCGACCTCTTAATAGTCCGACTATGGAAGAAGTGATAGTGGTCTCTGAGATCCCCAATCTGCAAAACACACAAACAGACTATTCATCACCACTATGCCTTTCTCTGCTATAGTCTCCTAAAAAGTGAGCTTCATTTTTAATGCTGCTCACAGTTTTCTAAAGTCAAGGCGCAGGTCTCGCCATCTTCTCACTGCTGATTTATTCCCTGCTGAGAGCAAGACTATATTGTCAGAGAACCAGCGCACAATGGTTGGTTTGAACGTTAGCAGCGGCGGAAGTAACATAAGTTGGGGGTTATGTCTACAAGAGGAAAACCAAGTTGGATAGTATCTGCAAGTCATCTGTGAACTTCTTGTCGTAGCTGTTCTTATAGCTACTGACATGAGAGGTTCAAGCTTTGGACCCAGCGCTTTGCGGCACCGCTAACAGTTAGTTTCGTTTTTGTTTGTTTTCTAAAACAAGTGGAACTTGTGGAAAGGATGTATCAGTGAGCCACCGTCATTATTTCAGGGCTCTTAATCATTGTTGTTTAAAATAGATCTTTATAACTCTTTATGGCTGCACGATTGTTGCAGTGCTGCAGAAAGAATATGGGCCTGTCATCATTAAAAAGGCTGAGAACCACCATAGCTTTAAGTATTTCAAAACATTTTTCTAAAAAAGGTCATGTTTTTGAATTATAATGACATTTTTCTCTCTTGATATTTGTTTTTTCCCAGATATTATACAGAAACCACATTTAGGCTCTTAAATCAATCAGATAAAGGATAAAGGCTGTGAACTTTAAAAAGAAAAAAAAGAGGGACAGCGAGGGGCAGACAAGTAAAGTGAAAACAGACAAACACAGAGAGGCCAGACAAATGTACAGATAGACACACACACAAAGATTTTGAGTGACAGAGGATCCACAGACAGACAATGTTAGACGGAAAGCTGCTGGTCGGTGATTAGTTTTAATAATTGATAAAGACCAAACAGTCCCTCAGATGATCAAACTGTCATGGCTACCAAGGGTCCTGTGCTATGTCACTGATCCTTCCACTGCCACAGAGCCCATCAGATCAGCTTTCGGCTCATGTACCGACACACACTCCAAAGTAGAGATGGATAAAATGAGAGGCAAGAAAGTGCCAATAAATCCATGACTTTCAGTATAACATCTAACCTTCAGCGTGCGTTTTCAATCTTAACTTGAAAAACAGCTAAGCCTACAAATATGGCTTCCCTTGTTGCTCTAGATATGACTGTGTGATCATATGGGCAGGCACATTACGGTAGACTGAAATTTTATCGGAATAATTCAACAGTGAATCACAACTTCTACTTAACTGTTGGGAATTACACATCTCAGTCCTGCAGAAAAAACACTTCATCAGTGATTCATGATGTCTTACTTCTCCAGACCTTTTTCACTAGAAGCAATAAATCTCCATATCATCTATATTTCATGACCAATAGTACCAAGAAATGCCAAAAGGTGATGCGCGTTTTCCCTTTGGACCTTAATGTTTCATACCTGTAAGACTAATGTCTCATAACAGGACAAAGACTTCAGGACAAAACACACAGGCTGAGACACTGCGGTACTTTGACACCTTCTTGCTTCACGGTGCAAACACTGCAGCTTTATCACGGCCTCTCAAACAAATCGAGGACAATGCTCAATAATCAAATGAATCATTTTTTCAATGGAAAACTGATCGTTTCATGTGTTTGGATTATTAGCGTTGTCAAAAACAAAGGTGTTACTCTAGACATTGCACTTGTTTAGTTACCTCTAGAGTAACAATGCTCATTGGCCTGATGCCTTTAACAAATACTACAAACTGCACAAAATATGTAACATGTCGTTGATGTCATGATGCACACGCTTCCTGCACATGTGTGTCTCTAGATTACGACCAGTGGCTTTCACGGGCTCTCTCATCTCCTCAAAAAAACAAAAAAAAAACACCAATTTTAACAGAGATCCACGTCTGAGGCCTTGTCAGCTGATTTAGCCAGTGTCTTAGTCTGGGAAGGGGGCTCCATAGTTAAGAGGATTACCCAGAATTCCCCAACGAGGTGCTCCCTCTCTCCATGCCAACTCTTTTCATCCATCCGTCCATCTATCGTCCTTTCTTTCACTCCCTCCTTCTCCCATCTCCCAGTGTGTGGTTATCTTTGTCTGTGCTCTTCTTTCCAACCCTGTGAAGAAGACCATATTGTCCGCCACACTGTTTTCTATCCATTCATCTTCCCCCCCCCCCTCACAAATTTAAACTCCATCTCATTTAGTGGCTATTCCCAGAATTATTTCATTACTAGCCCCAGCAAGTTTTTTTTTGATTTACAAACGCTTGGCAGCTTAAGTTCTTCATGCACATACATGAGTGCTGCACTGATATCAGGAGGACTGGGTGGGTGTCAGAGTTCACATTAGGCAACCAAAAGTGTGTTGCTATCGCTCCCATGGGAGCGGCTTTCGGCTGACCCCCAAACCAGGAAGTGAAGTAAAAACTTGTCTATGAGGTGTCAAAGTCCAGTGAGCCTTCCTGTATTGAGATGGAAATTAGGGCGAATGGTGGGGGTTGGAAGCAACACTCCACCACTCCACTCCACAGGAAAATTCCTATGGGGGTGGTATAGAAAGAGGGGGGTCCACACATTAGTTCCCGTCAAAGAGAGGGGATAAACGAGGCCATTAAGGCCTACTCTCTAGGGTGTATAGTGGGTGGGCAGGCTGGATAAGGTGGAGGGGTGGAGGTTCAATAGCTGTTGACTGGACTACCCCACAACAACCTGTCAGAATGCCCCCTCTGTTCCATGCTGTCTTCATGTGCAGGCTTGAACTGCCCACGTAGTTCAGTTGTATGTGTGAGGTCCACATTTGTGTGTCTTCTCTCTTTTGTTAAAAAAACAAAACAAAACAAGTACTATGCTAAAAAAAAAAAAAAAAAATTCTAAACATTTCCTAAAACCACATTTGGACCAAGTTAACAGATAAATTCCTCATCTGGTGTTTACCAATAAAATGACAAAACATAAAAAGAAAGAGGCACATCTGAAGCCAGTGTCTGTGCGTGTATGGTCTTCACCAGATGGATCCAGGAGTTAGTTTACACCATGTTAAGCAATGGCACCTGCTTTTGGCCTGATGCGGCTGATCTAATCGATACTGGAGGGCCTTGAACAATGGAATTATGTACAGTATGGGGAATTAAAGAGAAAAAAACAAAACAAAAACAGCTTGAGCAGCCCCGTTTACTACTATATAAAATGGTGTTTGGCTCACACACCAGGGACTTTTGAGTGAAATCTTACACAGAGAGAGAGAGAGAGAGAGAGAGAGAGAGAGAGAGAGAAGTCACTTCCAAGCTCATAAACCAAACAGCACCGCTAGCCGTCACTGGGGTGGCAAAACGACCAAGCACATGAGACTTCAGTGGAAACACCGTGAAGAGGCACCTGTTGTGCCATCCTGCAGCTGGTCTACTTTCTTTGTTCCTTAAAGCTTCTCCTTCCCTGGTCTGTTTCAGAGTTAAAAGAACCCGAGTTGGCTCAGGTTTGGACTTCAGACTTTGAGGTTTAATCGCGCAACTTTGCCGCCTTGGAAGAGGCATATTAAGCCCAATTTTAAGAGTTGACGAAAACACAGAGAGACACAAATTAGAGGCAACTTTGACCGGATCAATAAGCAGTAAGACACATACCTGTCCCATGTTTCTATAGCCGTATTTTTCCGCTATCCGGTCAGCCACCTCGGGTCCCCCGGCTATCCTGACTGCCCAATGGTTGGTGTAAATCCGAGCTTTGCACGGCGGGGACGCAAAGCCGAGGTAGAGCGCCAGGACGCATAGCAAGCCTCTTCTCCAAGCGGCGTTGTGGACCATCTTTTAAACAGACTCTTCTCCTCCTCCTCCGCCGACCAGACAAACAACCAAACTTCTCTTCTCGCCGAGAGAGGCTCTCATAGAAACACAAATATCCCGGCAAAAGAACTGAGAGAGAGAGAAAGAGAGAGAGAGAGGAATGGGGAAGGAAAGGAGGTCCGAGGGGGAAAAATACACCTTATCTTCAAACCTCTCTTTTTCACATGGGAGAGTTGGAAGTTTCGTGCGTCTTCTCTCTATTCCCCCCCTCTCTCTCTTTCTCTCTCTCTCTTTTTCCACGGTGGATAGAGAGGAAGTGTGAGTGTGTGAGCGCTGTGCGTCTTCTGCGCGCAAAGTTCGCGTACGTGTGTGCGCGCAGAGCTCCTCAAAGCTGATTTCTGCTTCTCCACGAACAACTCGGATGTTGCTCGTTCAGCTCATCGGGCTTTCATGTGGCGAAATGGCTACAGCGCCTCCCCACAAATAACTAGCTGACACTCTGGAGAGTAGAAACAACTCAAGCCGCGGGGTTTCCCTGCCGAGCTCCGCTGGGTCTTAAAGACACTCGGCTTGGATCCGCCGCCGCTGCCCGCCTGTCTGCCAGACGCAGATCAGCCGCAGGGAGGGGTCAAACCGGGGGCTCCAAGGGATTCCTCCAAGAGCCCCCTCACCCTTACTCAATACCCTCTCAAAATTAAGAATTAATTATCTCAAAGTCGAGTGGAAATTATAGAAATCGAACTTTATTTTTAATTACTTTTGATTTTTTCATCAATTGACTGACAAAAGACACTGTGACTGCAAAGAGTGAACATATCCGCTAATGTGTACCTTAGGGTAATTTTCCATTTTCCTAACTGGTGGAGCAAGTACCCCGGGGGGTATTACTGCAGTAGCCTGGAGGTTAAGTAGACAAATTAGTAGTTAAAAAACCCAAAAGAACCTTATTTAACTAAGGTAGCCTGAGCAGCTTTGAGCAGAAAAGGTAACAGTTATCTAAAACGAATGTTTTAGGGACAGAAAGGCAAAAAAAATATGGATCCATTATTTAAAATATTATTAATTGTTAAATATTTTATCAAAAAACAAGTATCTTACAAAATGTTTTTGATGTATATACTGTTAATATAATATATAAATATAGAACTATATGGATTTTTTTTAAGTAATTAGGAAGTGTGCTGCTTAAAGTAGGCATAGGTTTAAATGTATTTGCTAAAGAACAGTTTAAATAGGCAGCCAACATAACTGGATCCAATATTTTAAAATATCAATATTGGAGATATGGGAAATGGCTAAAATTGCTCACTGAGAGTATGAATAATATACACTTTTTGCAAGTATGCAAGTATAGGAATTTAAAGCTAATACTTTGAATATATATGTGTACAGTACTGTGCAAATGTCTTGAGCCGCACCTCATTTCTTGATATCTATATATTTATTTATATTTTATAAGAGTAGTGGATGAATGGCTATGACTGACTGTAGGTCAGATCCTCTTTTAAATCTGTTCAAATAAATACATTTGAACTTGAAACATTTGAGTTTCTGGAGTCCCCGTGACAGTGCTGGGGATGATAATGATACAGAACTGACCCCAAAAGTGATTAGTATTATCAGCAGATTACCTGTTATGTCTGTTTTCTTGATTTTGGGATTCATGTGGTTGTTAATCCCCCAAAAAAACACAGACAAACTTTTAAAGGTAGAAAGAAACATGTTGAGATTCTTCACTGGACCTGATATGACAATCTACACTTTTGATATTCTGCAAATTAATTTATAAAAAACACACAGGAGTGTGCACTTTACATCTGGTGACTCCGATGGGAGTGCTGTTTTCTAACGATCGACCGTTTCGCAAGCTTTCCCTGACTGACAGATTTTTATATGTTTGCCCGCGTATTACATTTCAAAAGCTGTGGTGTTTTTCCCTTACTTTTCACCCTGAAAAGTTCACCAGCTAACAAGATGGCTCATTATACTTTGGATGCAGCTCGTTTTTCCCGCACCTTGAAATCTGCTTTTGAATGCATGCTTTGTCAGTCTCTCTGGCCAATATTGACACAGACATGCCAACGTAAAGTTGAGCAAACTATGACCTTCACCTCAGCCATCATCCAATGAGAAACAACCACAGATGTGTAAATATTATTTATCCAGAAAGAAAATATTCTTCTTATTTACAGAAGACACCTAATCCCTCTTTTAGTTTTGTCAGTTTGATGATTCTTTACGTCACGATTAATGATTTGCCGTGCGGATTGTTTCGAAAATATCTTAGGTTAGTTCGCTTGAGTTGGGTTTGCCTTCGGCTACATCTTTGGATGCTCGACTGCCGCTTTGCTGTATGTCGGGATTATGTGCCTTCCTCCAATACTGGTTTAATGCACATTTTCTTCTATATCAGTGAAGCTCTAGATGTCATGGCCCCCCAGATCACAGCCCAGGTCAAAGCCGAGTGAACGCTGTCATTGTGGAATGTGTTCAGAATTGAGCCTTTCATTCAAGGTCCTTGTTGATTGATGGGTTTTTGTTTTGCAGCAGCTTCCTGGCGACGTCTCTGTTCGCACTGAAAACTCTGTTCTGAGTGGTACACAAGTAAAAATCAGCATAATTGCACTAATTACAGCCAATTTTATTGCTGAATGGACCCCGCTGCCACGTCTTACAACAAGCGGGAGGACAAGACCATCTCACGGCACGCTCAGATAGAGACGAAAGCGAGTTAAAAAGGCAGATCCACTGATCGCACTCCATTCAGCAGGGTGAGAAAAGAAGAGGAGACAAGATACAGCAGAAATTGATCTGGGCATCAAAATTGAGCATCCAGGTCACGAGACAGCCTTGAGCAATGGGGCCCCCTGGTTTCCATTCAGGTCTTAGCTGTCCCGATATCCTGCGTGACAGCTTCACAGCTCCCAGAGTCTTCTCCAGGGAGAGAACCGAGTGAATCCCAACAAAACGTCTTTGTCGACATCTGAGAGCGGAGCGGTCACACGAGTGTCAACAAACACTCCGAGGGGCATTCCTGTGTGCATTCCTGTGCCTCTTCAGTGGAATAACAGGGTGAATCGCGTGTTTGAAGCCAAACACAACTTCGGGGGGGGGGGGGACTCCACGATACAGTACAATAGAAGGCCTCAACAGGAAACCGCAGCCAACAAGCTTCATTCAACAAGGACACGGCTAATTTGTTCATTCAGCATTGAGCCCATCACTTCTACAGGGAAACATCCCACATGATTTTTCTTCCATCAGCACAGGCATGTTATCAGATGTGAGCTAGTCATGTAAATGCATCCAAATTGCTTTCTAATGTCTCCACATTCTGTCATTGGTTTGCTTTCCTTTTCTCTCCAAATGTTCTGTTTTTTGCTCTTTACTTTCCTTCACGTACCTTTATGTCCCTTTGGTTATTTCCCATGGCTCCTTGGCCTATTACGTATTGGTATCTCTTTGGGCGGACATCCAGGGAGCTGAGGCTAGCCATGCAACTTCACTTTGACCTTTGACCTTGTCGTTTTAGGCTCCTGCACTTAGGCCACAATAGCACCTGCCATTCACCAACTTTCTCTCCTCGCTGTCCTGAATTTTATCCTCCCATATAACCATCATTCTCCTCATCTCTACACCCTTTCCTTTGTCCAACACATTCCAGGGTTATATAGGCTCCTCTGGGTGTTCACACACACTCTCTACATTCACTTGAGACAATGACTGTAGGGTGGAGACAGAGAGTAGTATAGCTAAAACTTTGAAGGTCCGTGTGTGAATGTTGTCACCATCAGTTTTCTGCGTACTTATCAGGCAAAAATGACTCAAATAATCTGCAAAAACAAAAAAGTGTTTGTTTTTTTTTAGGTTTGATCACCTCACATTTAGACACACTCATGTAGCATCACACGTATGAACTGTGTACATTGATCTGCCTCAGTATTAAAACCAGCTTCACGAAGGCCCCACTCTCTGTGCTGCTCAAACAGGCCTGAACCAGCTGTGTATGGATGTAGGACCTCTGGAAGCAGGAAGCTGGCAGAAGAGCTTCCGTGAATTAGGCTTGTTCCAGTATATCCCACAGACTGGGATCAGGGACATTTAGGGGCCCTTTCATCACCTTGATACTTTGTCACGTTACACAAGCAGAGCTGTTTTTTCAGTGTCACAGGGCACTTTGACCTTTTGAGGAACAGCATGCCGCTGCCATGTGAAGCATGTCAGGTTGATATACTGATAAAGACCGAGTGTCTGCCAGTAAAATAATGCATTGTAACAAAACGGTCAATGTGACCCTTGTCAGTGGTTTTCACCAGCACACTCAGTCTGAATATTTTGATTTTCATAAGAGGATTTATTTGATATGTTCCTGTAACAGTGATCCACTCAGTCTGGGCTCCTGGGTCAAAAGTCTGTGTATGGCATGGAATTAATACCCACATAGGGCAGTTATATACTGCCACCAGGTGGTGACTGATAAGTTACACACAATTGCAGTTGAACTCATCACCATTTCTAACCATGCCTTCGCCTCTACACAAACAGAATTAAACTTCCTCACTTTGATTTTTTTCATATGCTATACCATTCAAACATCACTCAAAAAAAGGTTCAGAACCGTTGCTGGGACTAACCTTGATTTATCAGTTTGAAAATGAAATGTCTCATAAAACTATGAGGGCCTCAAGTGACATCATAGCTCACCTTTAAAAATATCTCGTTCTCTTTACGTGATGGTACTGTGCTGAACGTGCACAAGACTAACAAAGTCACCGTGCATCAATGCACCGTGCCGCACAAATTCAGCCACTTGAAATAAAAGGCCCTGTCATAGAACAAGGATGAGATTAATACACTTTTAAACGTGCATCAGTTTAGCTTTCATTAACATCACAAACTTGGTATTTTATGGGAAAAGGAAAAAAAGAGTGCTATGATGGATTCACTGTGATCAGAGCCACCTGTGTCTTGCTCAAGCTGGGCCACCATATGGCCAACTGGCTTAAAAGACTATTGCAGAGAACAGTTACACTGACCAGATTACAGAAAATGCTAAACCTGCGTGTCAGGGACCTACTCTGCTCTGAATCTCATGCGAGTTTAGAAATGGAAAGAAAATATTTTTTCTCGGACTTGAACTGAGGATGCTTTTATCATTTAACATTGTAGCATACAGGTATAAATTAGATCGAAATAGGACAGCAGTAGTTCTGGTACTTAGAACTGAACCACAGCAGATGGCTCTGGAGGTTCAATTTGGCCCAGATTTTACACCTCATGCCTTCTTAATGGAATCTAATTTATCTGAGCTTGGGACAGCCTGAGAGTTTGTGTCTTAGTCTTGAATCAGAGTCTAATTACTACAACATGGAGCCATCTTCATTAACAGTCATTCACTGTCAGTGGGTGGCACAAAGAACAAGAGCAGATTATTTAACAATAGTGATCAAATATGCCCAGCTGGGGAAAATATGCATTCTCCACATAGAAAGCCTCCAGTCTGCAGGGGGATTGACACCCTGGAGCTTCTCACTGTGAGGCAACAGTGCACACCACTGTGCTGCCAAAAATGACCAGTTTATCACTAGTAACCTTTGTGTTTTAAGGCCTTTTTGTACTCTCATGTTAAAAAAAATATTTAGCCGTTTGCCTACACATTTGTTCATGATTTATGTAGTGAAATAGACATTCATCCGAAACAAATAAATCCCAGTAAATACAAGTAAATATGTTAAAACACTGAAAATGAGTCTGAAGACATGGGTCAGTCAAGGAAATCCCACTTGATTAACTTGTGTAAATGTACATACATATAAAACAAGGAGTCAGTTACCAACTGCTCAGAACTTTATTTCGAGAAAATGAGGGTTAAAATTAAATAAAAATATAAAATTTAGATGGGCAGGTCTTTCTTTAAAGAAAGTGACCCCGGGAGAGTAGGCAGCTCTCCAGAGGAGAGGGAGAGAAGAAAGAGGGAAAAGACAGGAAGCTACAAAATGAAGCTCAGAGGGACGAGCCCAGCCATTCAGGAAGTCATGTATAAAAAGAAAAAAAGAGGAGACAGATGCAGTTAGTTATTATAAACCCCACCCCCATCTGAAGTGTCCTCAAATGCAATCAGTGCTATAGCTCTCTCCTTTTCCTTTTTCTGGTTTCTTCCAGGAAGTTTTGGGTCGTTTTTCTTCTTCACTCACTCTCTCACTAACATCTCATTTTGTCTCAATGTAACATCTTTTCCTGCAGTTTTGAAAAAAGTAAACAAAAAGTCCTTCAAAAATAAAATGCAGCAACCACATTTCATGTTCTACTATTACATATACAGTATATATATATATATTTATATATAAATACATAAATATCTTACATGTACAACCAATTTTGAAAAGGGGGGGGGAAGAGAGAACCCAAAAGACTTAAGAGGACTTGGAGGTGGGGGGAGCAGGGCAACGAAACCCATGGTTGCTCATTGTGAGGGTAGTGTGTTTGTTTTTCTGTTTTAGCTTTACACACGCAGCCTTTCAGGGAGACGAGGAGAAAAAACAAAACAAAAAAACCCCAAAAAACATATGGAAGCATTCCTCAGTTTGTCCAGTATGCAGAGCTGCTATAGCTGGACTTGCTGCCTTGGGTTTTCTGCTGCATGCTGCTGGACTGACTGCGCTGACCAGGACCGCCCTATGAAGAAAAAGAAGTCCATTCAGTGGATGTGTTTAATTTGTGTCATTTCAAAGTGCTTATATTATTAATTTTAGTCAGCCCTATTCTATTGAACTTATCACACAAGAGGGTGCAGATTCTAAATATACAACAACAGTGGAGAAACCCAGGAATTATCAAGGAGAACTTTTCAGTGATGATCGATAGTGACAGGCCAAATAAAATCCTTAAAACTGCAGGAACGATTCTGTCTCTCGATGCGCACAAAACATTCGACAGGGTTTCCTGGCAATACTTGGCCCATACACTTGAAAGAGTCAAATTTGGGCCAAACTTAATTAAGTGGATACAGATTCTTTACTCCAACCCAATGGGGGCTGTACGGGTAAATGGAACAATATCAGCCAGATTTCCACTGGAACGTGGGTGTAGACAAGGTTGCCCACTGTCGCCCCTGCTGTTCGATATAAGTATTGAGCCTCTGGCGCAGCTGATTAGAGATGAACATGAAATTCAGGGCCTTACAATTAATGGAGAACAGCATAAATTGTCCATCTATGCAGACGATGTACTTTTATACATTTCAAATCCTGCAGTCAGTGTACCTCATTTAAAAGAAATTATTAGTACATACGGTTACCTCTCTGGTTACAAAGTTAATATTGACAAAACATTGGCAATGGATATAGGAGGAAACATTTCATCTTGCTTTAAATGGCCAAAGGAAGGTATCAAGTATTTAGGAATTCAAATTCCTCACTTATTATCAGACTTGTTTAAAAGTAAATTATGTAAATTATGTCCTGTCTCTGTCTTTCTTGGGTCGGATCGAGAGTATACGTATGAATGTAGTGCCAAGACTTCTATACCTTTTTCAAATGCTGCCTATAAACATTCCCAACTCTACATTTGATAATTTAGATAAATTCCAAATTTATATGGCAAGGCAAACGCCCAAGGATCAAGTTCCAAACATTAAAACTGTCAAAACTGCAGGGGGGACTGGCTGTTCCAAATCTGAAATATTATTTCTGGGCAGCTCAGATGAGACCCCTGACTGTATGGGTGCGGGATCTGTCTGAAACTCAGTGGCTAAACATTGAGAAGACAATATGCGAAAGACCATTGGAATCCCTGTTTTTTTTCTAACATTTCAATTAAAAATGTGCATATGGGGGAATGGACGAGGGTCACTAAAGATTTGGCGTAGAATCAAACAATCATTCGGTCTTCCAAAATAAATTTCAATTTTATCAAGCCTCTCCTCCCTGCAGGGTTTTTCTCCTATTGTGGAAGACTGGCTTCAGAGCATGGTCACATAACGGGCTTCATAAACTTTGTCATGTTGTGAGGAATGGGCACCTGAGCTCATTTGAACAATTGAGAGGTCAGTTTCAGCTTCCTTCTTCTGACTTTTTCAGATTTCTGCAGCTAAGAAGTTTTTTGACAAAACATAAAGAATGGAGGCAAGTTTTGGAGCCCTCACCCACTGAGGAAATATTTCTAAAAATATTTCAAAGTTATTCCTCCGCAAAATTAATCAGCAATTTCTATAACGCATTTATGAGTTTCAGTACAAGTGCAACTTTGGATATTAAGGCAAGGTGGGAAGCTGAGACTGGCACTCAAATCTCAGAGGACGCCTGGGAAGAGGTGTTCAGTGAAGCCCATCTCGTGACTAACTCTGGGCTGTGGAGAGAATTCAAATGGAAGGTGGTCATGAGATATTTTAGAACCCCAGAGATAATGGCCAAAATGAAGCCTACAAATCCTGATACCTGCTGGCGAAATTGTGGTACTCATTTAGGAACCCATATCACAGATGCCCAAAAATCTGCTCATTTTGGAATGACATATTTAGAGTTCTCAATACAGTTTTCCAACAACCACTAACAAAGACCAACAGTTAGCCATTTTAGGAGTATTACCAAATGGTTTTGCAGGAAACAATAAAAAGTATCTCTTAAGAATCTTGCTTACAGCATCACTAAAGTGTATTACTATTAAATGGCTGAATCTTGACCCACCTTCATATAATATGTGGATTGATAAAGAGAAATTTACCAGATGGAGGAAATAACATATGCTCTGCGGATTCAGAGAGAATTGTTTACTGAGCGTTGGCGACCCATACATGCTTTACTGTTTCGTTTCATTCATTTATGGCTATTAAGATTGTCACATATTTTTTAACAATAAGTTTTGTTTTTGTCTTTTTTTTTGGGGGGGGGGGTCGCTTCCCAGTTTTGTGTTGTTTCCCCCAATTGCAGTTCTTATTGTAATCTGTATTTCTGCACTGCGGTTCCAGTAACTGTCTTACTTGTGAACATTGCAATGTTGTAAATTATAATAAAAACTGAGTTTAAAAAAACAACAACAACAAACTGCAGTAACACAGGTGCAGAATTTAATCAGATGTACACATTGAGTACTTTTCTTATTTGATTAGCACAAAAAATATTTAGTAAGGGTACAGCAGCCTTTTTAATTGACAATAAACCAAAAGCAAAACTAAACTATACTAAAACCTCTAAGTTTAATGTATAAAATTTTTTTTTCCCCACTGGTTGTGGAGGGTTACCTGTCCGTCCTGTGTGAGGTGATGGTGCAGCAGCTGGGAGTGGGGCTGTTGGTGAGGAGGCAGAATGTGCAGGAAAGGTGCAGGGGCGTAGCCAGGCGCACCACCAGGGTTCAGGGGCCCCGTTCCTCCTAGTGCTGAAGGCAGGCTGAAGGGAGGTGGTGTCCCTGTGTGGAAGCCCTGCTTGTCAAATGACTACCAAAAAAAAGAAAAAAGAAAAAAGAGAACAAAAACAAAAAACGAGGACAAAAGATTCATTTATGTCTGGCAAAAACAATCTAATCCATAATCTTTCCATTTAATATTCTTCTGAAATTAAACAGTTCTTCATCCGAGCTTTATTTTAAAAAATTTGACATTCAAACTGAAATGCTCACATTTCTACATTTTCATTTGACAAGCAGAATCATTTAAAGAGGACCTAACTGAGCTTGATTATGGTAATATATGTAGCCAAAGTTTGTACTAACCAGATGCGTATATGGACTAAGGCATCAACTAAGTCAAAAGTTGAGAGTTCAAGCTGCTCTGTATGTAAAGTCGCATGCAAACTCACAAACATAAGCTATGAGCAGTCACACGTTGTTAGCATGTGGCTGTTAGTGAGTTCTTCAATGAGTGAGGAAGCTAAAGAACACTACAGGGGAACCGTATCAAAGAGTTCAAGACAACAAACCTAACGAGACATTTTAATCAATTTCACCAAGCCAACGGTTTAAAGAAGCTAACAAAGTGAAAGCTATGCAGAACTCTGAGCCAACCACAAGCCAGCAGCCTCGGTATGAGCAAAGGATAAAAACAGTCATGTAGTGGGCTTTAAAATAGGGTGGAGAGTGGATGAACTGAGGAAATGAACTTAGACAGTGTGATATACATGAACAGTCTGGAAATGTGAATCAGACAGCTCTTCCAATTCAAGAAAGAACTGTCAGAAAAACATTACCGAGCTCTTACTGGGTATAATCCATTACCTTTACAGCTTAGTATTTTCCTGTCATTAAATAGAAATGCTGGTATCCATCAATGAGGTTTTAACTCCCCCCAGTAGGAAACATTTGAACAAATAACGTATTTTTACCAGTTAACTTTGCACCACACATTTAAATGATTAAACCTCTTAAAAAACGTCATACAAAACACATTGTTTTAGATATATACAAACAGATCATGCTTAGACATGTGGACCACACACACACACCTGTGTTTTGCTGTAGATTGAACCTCCCATGTCAGGTACTCCACCACTAGTACCTGAACCTGACAATCCTGGTGCTGGAAAGAAATGAAAGAGGGGGAGAAGGAAAAAGAGGAAAAGACAATGTTGGGATTTCAGAGGGAAAGGAGGACAAAAACAGAAAAAGCAACAACAAATCAGTGGGAATGCATAAAAACAAAACAAAACAAAAAAAAAAAAACAGCAGCTGTGTCACTTCAATGCTGATAAGCTTATCTTATCTTCTAAACTAAATGCCAGTTTCCACTGTTAGTAGGACACAGGCCAGCCAGGAGGAAGAAGCATAGTAAGTGAGGAGGAGCAGAGGCATGTTTCTCACTTCCGCGCCGCCCTTTAGCATGTACCCAGCCATTTGCACATGAAAGTAAAATCACATGCTTGCAAATACACACCTTTCTCCAGGACACTCTCGACTGTAGAATCATCTGCAATTGTGAGTACACCCGTTTTTCCTCCTTGAAAAACGCCCACTAACTGTGTGTGTGTTTGTGTGTTGTTAGAGTGTGCACCATGTGTCGTGCATGTACCTTTCCCTGGACCGCTGCCTGCTGACTTGGCCTGTGACTGGGCAGTGCTTCCATACCCTGCCTTACTGTATTCCCCACCGTGGGCTTGAGACAGGTCATCAAAGGCTGAAGGGGAGGAGGAAGAGTATAGAAGAACAGAGGAGGCAGAGCAAAGCAGAGGGGGGAGGGAGAGAGGATGAGGAGCAGATTTTGTGAAGGAGGAGGATGGGAAGGAAAAAGAGGGGGGAGGGGGCAGGAGAGAGAGAGAGGCAGTAAGGTAACCTGACTGAAATGGCAGCTGTCTATACTGAGCTGTGTCCAACTTTAGCAGGGGGTTTGAGCTATGCATGCAGCACAAGCAGAAAAAACAAACAAAAACAAAACAGGCCCAACTCTACACGCACATGCAGCATACGGTGTACATGTGTAAAGGTTTGGAAATTCAGTTCACTTTCCCCTCCCACTAGAGACACCTTGATTTAGTCTGACGTCTATTTTTACACTTGAGTCTCAAAATACACAAAAATAACTTTCCAGGAAGCCCACAATAATGCCAGCTTTTAAGCTAATTAAGCTTCATAACTACATTTTGTGTTGCTGAGATATCAGTTTAGTTTACTAATGTATTACAACTACTATTACAATAATAATAGAATTCTAACAAACCAGACAAAACCCTGTTTAGTCCAGGTCTTACCTGTGCCATATGCGTGCTGTCCATAACTTGGCTGATGCTGTTGGTGGTACTGATTGGAGGGGTTGGCCAGGCCCATTGCTGGCTGCTTGGCTGAGGCAGGAGGCACAAAGACAGTGGGTGCATACTGGAAAGCTGAGGGAACTCCAGGCATACCAGCATAATATGGCAGACCTGTGAAATGATGGAGGATGTGCAAATGGTTAATAGTGTAAAACCTTAAAATGACTGACGTCGATGTGATTAAACATGATTTTGTTTTTCCCTTACCAGTGTATCCATAGCCAGGAGGGAGAGGGGGGTTGAGGAAGGCCTGGTTCTGTGTCTGCTGACCCTGGCTCTGACCCTGCCCTTGTGTGCCTGTCTGCTGTGTCTGCTGGGGCTGTGACTGCACCCCAGCTGTAGACAGGGTGGTTGGAGGAGCTGGAGATGAAGAGTCATTCCTGCCAAACTTTGTTGCTTCACCTGAGCAGAATCAGGAGAGACAGAAGAAAGGTAAGACAAAAGTGGAAATGAACCCTAAAGCCTTAACTTAAAGAAGTCCAGACGCTTTTCTTTGCAAGCTCCTTTGACTACGATGACCTGGATGACTGAGAACCTTCACAGACAACCCTAAAGCCTCATTTCTACTCTTATAACAGGTACTCCAGCTTTCCACCGAACACAATTCCCCATCAGTAAAAACAGAGTTCTTAGATGACCACCCTTTAGGCAACAAATACACGAGGCTTTAAGGATATTGTTGGGCTGGTGTTCTTAGGAAATGTCCTTCATTTGCTTCAAGCCATAGCAAAGATTAAAAACACAGCTTAGAAAAAAAACTAAGATGCTCACCCCCCTTAAAAAAATAATTAAAAAAAACACCTACAGGCAACAGAAAATTTCAGTTCAACATAATCTATAAAAAAAAAAAAAAAGTGCTTAACCAAAGTCATCAAGTCAAAATGATGAAGTGCAAGGGAGAATAAAATTTGATCTACCTGAATATGGGTTATTAGCAAGTCCATCTCTACCAGGCATAGCAGTTGTAGCACCAGGGAATGTTACACCATAGTAGTCCTGTCCAGATAGAGGAAAATAATTAATAATTAAAAAGACGAACAGCATTAACCTCCTAGGACCTGGCGTCCACATATGTGGACATCACATTTTGGGTTGTCTAGATCAAAATACTCAGATATTTCTCATGTTAAAAAGCAACTAACATTAAGGCATTATTAAAGGTTAAGTTAAGCAACAGACTCACCAAAGGAAGACGCGATTGCAGCATTTGCAAGTCCTCATATCCATATATCTGCTGTTGAAATTAGGACAATGGTTATTTAGCAGATGTTGGAGTCTAATAAACATGGCTTATGCCTACAAAGCCTTTTATCTTTACTAGCTGCTAATGAGTGTATTCAGTACATGATCAAAATCTTCCCAAATGACTAAAAACCTCTATAGAATAAAGAGAAAATTCAATCCCTCTGTTCAGTTTCTGCACTTCTAGAAAAACCTGCATTTATTTATTTATTTTTTAAAGAGGACACCCAATTAATCTATCTTTAGGATCCATATTAAGTCTTTCCTTTCCCTTAAAAATTCATGGGATCAAGAGTAACACAAACAAGTAATTATATGATACAGTTAAATAGCTACCGGATATGCAGGGAGCAATCCACCAGGGCCCATGATGTACTGGTTGGCCAGGAGAGGTGGCACTCCTTGGGCCAAGTTGGGAGGAGCTTTACCTGGAGCAGACACCACAAAGGACACATTATGCACTGAATGAACATAACCATTTATAGATAAGTGCAGTCTCAGTTAAGTGTCCAAAACAGCCAAATTAAAATCATAATTCATAGTAAAAAAAAGAAAAAAAAGAAAAAAGAATTGAGTATGATATTTCAAAATATTTTAGTTTTAACATCCATCGTGGTGTTATGGTAGTAAAGATCATACCGGAGGTGGTGGTGAGCAGGGGTGCTGTGCGGCTGCCGGCAGCTGAGAGTGTGGCGTTTGTGCCATTTGGAATTAGTCCAGGTGCTCCAGATGGATGCAGACCATTGGTGGCAGAACTACTGACAACGGGGGGAGCTGAAGGATTGGGATTAACAACCTGGCTGGATGATGGCGAAGTAAAGGCATGGATGTTTCCGCTGCTACTCTCCTCGTTACTCGTCTGAAAGAATAAAAGCAGAGAACGCATTTTCTTTTTGTTTGTTTGTTTGTTTGTAAACTCTGGAGCTTAGTTAAAATTTTGGATTAAAATAAAATTATAAAATCCAAACATACTAAGCATCTGTTTACCGTAAGGGAGGAAGTCGTAGAGAGGGTCGACCCAGATGAGTGCGTACTGCTTGTGTGACTACAAAGAGAATAAAGAGAGTCTGTCAGCCTGCTGAAATCTGATAAATCTGCAAAAGCACTTCAAATTGGATGTGTGATCAGGAAGCAGGGAGATTCAGTGAAAAATATGTCCACATTAAACGATTTAGATATGTGCTTGTAAGCATCATCATCTCCAGGCAAAAACATTAAAGTGCAGCCGAGCCGCTCCTTACCTGCTGAACGATGAGATGGATGTTGAGTGGGAAGCTGTAACTGCAGGAGAAGGGATGTGGTGGCCAGGGCTGCTGTCACTTGTCATAATGGGAGACTCAGTTTTCACTGTCCTAGATGATGCTGTGCCTGGTTTAAAATTAGAAAGATTAATCTGGGGCAAAATTTGGTCTATTTATCTGTTTTTTTAAGTTACTATATGAGAAGGAAAAGAATTGAACAGAATCAGGGTGAAAAAGAAAATGAGATGGGGTGGCTATAAAAACGGCATTTAGCAAACCACAACTTGCGCTAAGATGCATCTTTCCATTTCCTCCTCAGCATTAAGCAATCAATGTTCATTATACCAGACTTTATTGGCCATGTGAGTGCATTTTTACATTACTGACAATAGTACTTACCGTCTTGTGTGCTCTGTGTCTTCATACCAGTGTAGCCATTCTAAGAGAGAAAACGTTTCAAGACTTGGTTTCATCATTCAGCTTTCAGGCAAATAACATTTAAGTAGTTGCCAAAATCTTTATTTTGTTTGAGACCTGAGAAAAAAGGTTTATACTCACCGTCAGAGGCCCACCAGGAGCCGATGGGATATCTTTACTCTGTGGGAACCCAAGATGAGGGGGTAGGGACCTCGGGATGCTGCTCTCCACCCGGCTGACTGTGGTTGGGGCTGAAGAGGAGGGTGGCGCAGCAGCACTGGGGAGACCAAGGGAGGGTGTGGGCGTAGCACTAGGTAAGCCCAAAGAGGGTGAAGGGAAGTTGGGGTCCGTTACAGAAGATAAGCTGCTCATGTGTTCACTGTTTAAAGGACAAATAGAGATTTTGTGTTGGGGGAGACATAAAGTAGCATAGGGTCTCCAAAAATAAATAAATAAATAAATAAATAAATAAATAAAATTAAATAAATGTAAACAAAGTTGCAAAGGGTTCCTGATGGAGTCATGAAAAAGCTCAATTTAAAAAAAAAAAAAAAAACAAAAAAAAAAAACTGGTTCAATTCAACATCAAGAACTTTCTTTGGACAATGAGACTTTTCTGAATCTGAGGTTTAACATTTTTTTAAACCAAGTTTCCTGAATGTTTTTAGGGCTCTGGGCTACACTGCAAAACAAAAAGAGTTGTGGTCATTTTAGTCTCTGGAATTTAAAGTGTTGCGAATCACCCGGTTTGCCAGTATTATATCCACTAAATGCGGAATTAAAAAAAGCAAAAAAACAAAACAAAACATAAAAAACCCGCCACACATAACAAATACCTCACATAAACCAACATGCTTGCATGACAAACACATACCTCACAGCTCCTGGCTTAGAGAACAGGCTATTCTGAGGCGGCTGTGTGGGAATAGCAGTAGGAACTGGCATGGCTGGTGGGGCCTGAACAGGCGTGTGTTCCCTGGCCAACTCAGTTGGTACCATATCTGATGTTCCACTGCTAGCCTCAGACCCAAAGTCTAGAGCTCCAAACTGAACATTAAGACCAGACACATCTGCCGATCCCGGCATCTCCACTGCTGACGATGGAATCTAAAGACGACAGAAGGACGAGTAATCAGAACTGATCTAATTTTTGGATTTGGGGTAGGTTTCTGTTCTTTATTACAAAAAATTGATTGTGAAAACATTTATTTTACCAACATTTTGTCAGTGTTCAATCTGAGTTAAAACAGTCCCATTAAAAAAAAAAAAAAAAAAAAAGTAACTGAAGGTCAGGACAAAATGTGATGCTGATTTGAGCATAAGCACCAGCTGCTGCTCACTCAAGAGCAGATGTAGTAAAAGGTGAACACGACCTTATGCTTGCAGCTTAGTGGTGGCTACTGTCCAAACAGTAACCAGAGGTGTGAAAAGTCATTATTTGTAACAACAAAGACACCGAGTTGAAAACAAAGCCAACAAAAGAACACATAAATAGCTGAATATTCTGGTCTACTGCTACTTCAAGACTAGCAGATAAACAAGCACCGGGAGGAGTCAAGTACGAGCAGTCTATTCTTTAAAAAAAGTTTGCATACCTGTGTGTGTAGTAAGGGGAGCATAAGGCTGTGGAAACTACCCCATTAAGTCTGCTCATATAACTGTTAACTAGCAGACCTGCCTTGTAAACCCCTTAAGAGGAGATAAATTACTGATTTTCGGTTTCTATCTCCTCTTAGAATGAATACAGCTCTTGTGTCATTTCTCGTTTACATTTTCTGCCAGATAAAAAGGTTCAAAGAGGCTTACTTTTGAGGGAGGAGGCGCTCTGCGTCTCTGTGTCTTTATTTGGCGCTGAGGAGGCTCTGTGGTCAAAGGCTCCATGCCTGGCAGCTTCACTCCTGGAGAAGCGCTGTCTCTTACAGGAGGGACAGAGGACTCATGACCTGAATGAGAATAAAAGCACCATGACCATTCACCATGTCATTATAGTCACAACAACAATAGCACGGTATAGCAATAAAGCAACTGACTAACTCGACTTCCTGTTATGTATCTTTTTTGTAGGGGCACTACATATTTTACTGTCTCTCTACTCTATAGGTAGCAACAGCCTACAATCACACTTTTAGTGGTACAGGATAGTTCTATTTTGCAGGCCTACCTGGCGGTGTAGGGGCCTGTGGAGCATGTGCCTGGACAGGGCCCAAAGGCTCTGTGGTGGGAAGGATTGTGGACTGCTGTTGCCGTTGAGCCAGCTGGCTGAGCACCACTGATGGCTCTGGCTGAAGCTTCATCTCCGCTGAAGACAAAGGGAGACAAATATACATTCATTACCATGACTACAATACTGATATTCACCATACCTCTGGGTTTTACTCCCTTCTTTAAAAAATGCTTCCAAACCTAATAACATCTTTGTTTTGGATTCCTAACTACTCTGAGATAAACTTACAGTGTTGGGCAGTAATAGAGCCATTCTCCAGTCTTTGAGCCTTGTTGTCTGCAGAGGGAGAGGGGGCAGGAGCTTGCATTGGAGACTGCCCTTGGTCTTTGGAAATGCTGCTATTGCTGGTGGTGGCCAACATCTGACTGGTTCTTTGACCAAGCCGAGGCCCATTCAGCTGCTCTGATGTCCGGATGTCAGGGGCAGGTGCCTGCTTGGGTGCATTCAGTGACCCAAAACCAGAACCTAGGACTGAGGACTGACAGGGAGACAGAAGAAAAAGGCGATGAGGATACATCTAAATGTATATTGTATTAAGGTCTATAAATCTATAGAGTATAGTTATGAATACCAGTGCAGCATGTGCGTAGGTGGTACTGCCAGAAGCTGCATGGGCATAGCTGTTGGCTGTGGCATGTGCGTAGCTGTGTGTTGCAGTGCGTCCATTGTGATGTGAATTGGTAAACACCAGGCTTTGGCCTAAATCCTCAGCTGAGGGGCCATCGACTATCGCCCCCAAATCGGAGTCCACAGAACTCCCTACACCCACTCCAGCCTTAGGAAGTATGCCAGCCAGGTCCACACTGGGAACAAGCAGGAAACAGGAGAGCACACAGAAAGTGGAGTGAAGAGTGAAAGTAGAAAGGTTTGGAAGGAGGAATGAAGGAATAACAGTGTTGATTAAATAAAATGCCATTCTCCAAAATTAAACAATTTCTACGTGTTCTTTCAAGGTGCCAATGACTTATGAAGAGCTTACTTGTTTCCAGGTGTGATGTGATTTGTTGGGGCAGAAGAGGCAGTGAATACTTTGGTCTCAGATAACTGTGTGAAAGATGAAGATATTAGTACAGCACTCCAAAACCTCCCAGAGCCACATCAAGTCACCCTTTAACAACAGGACTTGGTTAACTAACATCATTAGACAGCAAAACTAGACTTTAAGCATAAACGCGCACATTTAAAGCGCTGCAATACACTTTCACTGAAAAGCAGTGCCTTACATCTTCATTCCAGTCTTCTGAACTCCAGTCTTCTGGGTTGCCTCCCCATGTCCCTATTTAAAACAGAAGCACAGCCAAATTAGTGTTTTTGTAATTTCTTGTGGCAATCCTGAAATAGTCGAAAACGAGACATTTGCTCAAATGTAGAAAGTGGACACTAAAAAGTATATATTGCAAGAAAAATCAGTGTATGCCTGACTATTTTCTTTACCAGCTTCCTCAGCAGCTTCGTTGCCATCTCCTTCCCATGCCTCCTGGCGAGCTCCAGCGTTAGCAGAGTAGTCAGCAGGATTGAAGGTTCTGGAGAAAAAAAAAAAGCAGCAGTGTGAAAAAGCAAAAACCAAAAAAAACAAAAACTGAGCGAATTGAAAGACATCTGTTTTTACTGATAACGGTAGGCAGAACAAATTTTCAATCAAGGAGATTCAGAAACATATTTTTCCACACACACACTTGTTTTTAAGATATGTGCTTGTAATCAACATCATCACCTCCTTTTGTAAAACTTTTACATGATGCATATTCTTACCCCATTCCCTGCGAAGAGAACCTGTTACCAACAGCTGCTCTTCCTCTGCCACGAACCCCTGCAACTGAAAATGCAGCAAAACAACCATATGAACAACACAACCAAGTCACTTAAGTATAAATTCCTCATTAAGCATTTTTAAGAATATCAAGCCTTGGGACAAATGATTGTCAGTGACTTCTCAGCTAAGTTTCCCATTAGTGCATTGGAAAAAAAATATGATTAGCAATAGATTCACTAAATTTTCATGTCAGGGCATGTGCACACCTCTGCAATCTAAAAACAATTTGTGTGGGGAGTGGTTACAGTGATCCATCATCAACTCAAAACAGGTTGTGGTGTTTCTGTCTGTTGACTTCATTTTAAGATTGTAGCTTCATTAAATTTGTATCTGAATTTAAGAAGACAGGAGTAAGAGTTGTCAGCCATTTTATACACTTTTTAATAAGATATTGAATTGCAGACATGGACAGCTGAAGACAGGTGGCTCTTTTAAATCAACTGCCTATTGGGCATGCATAGTTGCATTGTAAAGTAAATTCTCCTCAGATGAGTCTGTGCGGTCACAACAAACATGCAGACCCTCACACTCACTCATTATGAAATTTACATCACTCAACTCTGAACAAACCCCAGTGGAGTTGCAGATACAGAAAGTATCATCAGGCTAGGGCTGGGCCATATTATACCGTTCACGGTAATACCGGTATAATGTTAGGCAACGATAGGAAAATGAAATATCGCGATAGAATATGAGTAAAACGCGCATGCGCAGTGCCTTTGTTTTCATACGCACATGGCCGATTGTTGAGTGAAACAGATGAACCAGAATTGGTTTGTAAAAATGGTGCAACTTCAGTGATGTGGAACTGGTTTGGTGTTTGTCCGTCAGATACACGACAAAGCACATTTTTTTGCAGAACATGCAAGCGGCCGTCGTATTTGTCGGACTAAGATGCTCTTAAATCTGGGAGTAATCTGGGTCCTAAACTCCGTACTTCAGGTCAAACGAACACTGCAGCATCACTGAGAGTTAAAAACTGTCTAAATTCTTTCATCTTTAATAAAACGATCAGCATTGCTGCTTTACTAGGTGTAACTATGAAGTTTAACTTCCAGGCATCCATGAAAACAAAATTTATTACATTTAACGGAGTTAGAAGTTAGCAGGAAGCTAGCGGAAGTTAGCTCGCTAGTTTGCTAGTTACCCAAGCATGATATTGCATGTTCTGACTCAGAGATTTCTGAATAAATTCAAACGTACAGCTCTGCTATCACTTCCAACATAAATGAAGACAGGAAACTAAACAGCAGTGACGTTTGTAGGGTTACTGAAGTTGGGCTAGCTGGTATATAATGATGTGCTACGTGATCGCTAGCGACACAGCTATGTTAGCATACATAAACAGTGAAGCTGGAGGACGAACACTAACACTTTTCCACTTATAAAAGTTAACGTGCCTGATAGTTAGAGACAAATGCAATCGCATGGCAGGATGCTGTAAACGGACCAAACTTCAGTCAGGAGAACAACTGAGATAATCCATCCACAATACGAGGTTAGTCATTAATATACTGCAACAACATGGGAATAGAGCAGCTGCCAGAGAATTCAACATTAATGAATCAATGGTACAGAAGTGGAGGAAGCAAGAAGAATGAGTTTAATAAAGTTTGATTTATCTGACTGCTTTGTTTCGCTTAATGTGCCTTATAATCCCGTGCACCTTATGGTCCGAAAAATACGTACTGCACACTGCAGTTTAATGTTGCAAAGCACCTCTTTTTAACTTCAGTGGATATTATACATGGTTATGCTCAGGATATGTCAGCCCATTTCTACTGGAAATGCCTTTTGGTTAAACTTTCAGCAAGGAATTTGCATTTGCACTGTTACATTTTTATAAAGCTTTAATGTACATAAAAACCAGCTTCTTGTTTAAGTGAAAATAAATGGAAGGTTGTCTTTTTGCGCTAGTAATGTTGTGGAGTTGTATTTTGTCTCGCATCAATTATATCGTCAGTTATATCGTTATCGCAAATTTTCAAATATATATCGTGATAAATATTTTTGGCCATATCGCCCTGCTCTAATCAAGGCTGTAGCAGAACTACTAAAAAGCATGAGGAAATGTTTTGACTTAACGCTCTTAAATCAGCTGATAACCATCCACTTACAGTCACCATTTCCTGTAGGCTAAATCATTTATGGCACGTAAATGAGGCTCTGTTGCTGGTGTAGTACTTTCTCTTTCACTTTATTGTTGCTGGAGGAGGAAATAAACTCCTCGCTGTGCATCTTTGGCCCTGTTCCATTTTTGCATTTTAGTGACTGTATGCATCAAACACCCATTCAAGCAAGCACATGGAATTGGTGGACTTAAATTTTGAAGCAACAGACAAATACGATGCCGGTCACATCAGGGAACATGAACCTGGTAACTACAGTTAGCATTCTTATAATCCAACTCTGCATTTGGATATGTTTAATAAATCTGACATGTGTTACTCTCCAATGCTTACCTCTACCGCGTCCCCTGCGTCCACGGTCTCCTCCTCTCTCACCAGGAGCCACATCAAATCCATTCTCCTCTGACCGACCTGAAATTCAACAAAAAAAAAAAAAAAAAAAAAAAAAAAAAAAAAAAGATGAGGAAAGTGAGATGATGGAAAAGTCATAATTAACACTGAGCCAAAATAATGCCATTGTCCTCGATGTGAAAGATTACGTTTTTATCTTATTTATATAAGGCATACGACATGTCTTTTTCTTACCCTCACGTCCTCGGCTGATGCCTCTGCCCCTTCTGGTGGACCCTCCACGCCCACGACTGGCCTCCCTCTCTCCCTTCTTCTCCCTGCTCTCCTTTAACTCTGAAGGTCCTCCTTCTTTCCCAAGGCTGCGCTTCTTTCCTACAGTCTCCCAAGAGGTCTGAGAGTTGAACAGAACATCATGATGGTGCTACAAAATGCATTTGTACTTCTACTTTTGCATCATGATTTAGTCTCTCCCAAAACAGCAATAACGAAATCATATGTAAAAAGCAAGCACAACACATGTTTTGGGAATGGAGCATACTTACTGTGTCAGAGGTGCTCTCCAGCAGGAAATTGATGGCTCTGTTTACATCTTCATTGCAGTCATGGAGGGCTACCATACACTCATCTTGAGTCTTTCCAGTGACCTCAATCAGCTGTGAAAGTCACAGCATAGGAAAAAAGAAGAAGAAGAAGAAGAAGAAGAAGAAGAAGAAGAAGAAGAAGAAGAAGAAGAAGAAAACAAACACAGTTAAGTTTTAAATTCAGGAAAATATATCCTGGTGACCCAGAAAATTTCTCTACGCACAAAATATGAACAAACATTACCTGTTTGACTTTGTCTTCAAAATCAGCATCGTTTTTGTCATAAATCACCTGGGCTAAACGAATCTGTTCTGCTGTGGCCTGGCAAACAAACAGAGCTTAATGAGAATCAAGAACTATCACCATCTGAATAGTACATTTAAATGTTTTTAAAAGCATTTGGATCCTTTATATATTTTAATGAAAAGTGGGATAAAATCATTTAAAAGTGAAAAATTACGTTTAAGACTAAGAGATGCAATATTTTATTGAAGTTAAAAGACTATTTTGCTTAATAACTCTGTATTTACAATGACAACCACCCACCTGTATCTGCTTCTGTTGCTGTGTTGTTTGTGTGGTGGTGGGCAGCGTTTTGTCCCGAGTACCCCGGGCTTGATTGCTGACCAGTGAAGTCATCATATACAGTATATACAAAACAATGTATGTACAAAATAGAAAAATCTGAAAGACAAAGGACACAGAAGCAAAGGTGAAACGAAAGCCAGATGGTACGGCATCATTACCCCTTAGTAAGAAAACAATAATAAATAAATGTGCAGTATATATAATTTGAAACTCAAAGTCAATGATGCACATGAATATTTGGTTCTTGCACTATTGGATGTCTCTATTGCCCGCAACACAGCTGATTATGGTATCCTGAATGAGAGACTTAGAACTTGGGTGGGCATCTCTTTCTTGCTCTGGACCTTTTCAGATGCTTTTGCTAATTTTTGGTCCTTTTCTGCCATCCTAGGGCCCAACTTGTTTCCCTTGTATATGCTGCCACTTGGACAGATCCTAGTTAAACTTGGACTACATCCATATTATGAAGAACAGGATGACAGCCGATTATCCGTCTATTAATACACAAAAAACTGAAGTTCTTATTCGTGCCCCTTTGGTCCTAAGGTAAGTGAAACTCTTGGACATCTTCAGTTCTCCCAGCTTTCAAATACCTGGGTGTTACGTTTGCTTTACTTGCTTTTGCTTTAACTGTTGTATTTTATTTTGTAATATAAAGCACGTTGTCACTTTTTGCTCTTGAAAATCGCAATGTAAGTAAACTTTCCTTACTTACAGTGCTGATACTGTACACTTAATATAAACAGACCGACTCACTAGTATACCATGTAAGACTATAACCCCCATCTGTCGCTCCCTACATCCCCGTTTAAATTTAGCCAGCCCAGAGGGGCCTGTTGGGTGTCAGCTTACAGCCCTGCCTTATTCTCCCACACAAAAACACTCAGTGCACCGCTATATTTTAATACTGGTATTAACATCTTTTATATATATCAAAAATGTGAATAAAAGATAGGCAACAACAACAGAAATACAGGCTTTTTAAAAAGGCGAAAAACAAAAGCACAAACACTGCCTGAGTAGTATCGAACAAAGCAACTGGCTGTAGCTAATAATACAACCAAGTGACAATTTGTCAGGCAGCGTGGGTTCTTAAATAAAATCCACGAGAAAGGGTTATCTGGCAAAGCATTTGCGTGCGTCGTACATATACAGATAGCAGTGTTTATTTTTGCCTTAATTATACGTATTAAATATCAGAGTCACTCTTATTTGTGTGATAAAATCGACAGAAGCATGAACCACAGAGGCTAACGTTTATGTTAGGTCAAACTAGCTCACGATAGCAGCAGCCCGGCTAACTGCTAGTCTTTGTTCTGTGTGCGAGTAACACGCAAATTTCTTCGTTAAACTACCACAAGCCGTGTGTAGAGTATCAGTATCCTAACCTGTCTGCCAATATGTCTATTCTATGTACAGTCCGTCTGGGGTAGCAACCAAAAAATAAACAAACGTGACAAGCGCTGCCATGCTCCCCTTTGTGTAGCCCAACGAGCTAACATTAGTCACTTCATGGGAGATGTGGCTAACGTTAGCAACAAGCTAACAACTGAAACTAAAACGAGCTGCGTGGTTCGTTGACATTTCTAATTGTCCGTGTCCCTTAATATATTTATAAGCACATAATTCAGGGAGAAAAGTTATTAAGATTTGTTTGGGCAGTAATCAGGAGCCAGAGACAGGCGGCATGCCGACTGCCCGGCGTGCGAACGGCCCGTCCGCATACAAAGCAGCACCGCTCAGCACGGATACAACGCAGTTAGTTAGACGACTAATAGCCGAATAAGACGAATAATATTTTTGAACAGGCCCATCGAGTTCGTTAAAATAAACAAAAAGTACACAATAACATACCTGAACTCTCAAAACGACTTAATAATAAAAAAAAATATTCAAACATAACAAATCTGAAGCTTTCGTTTACCTGCTAACACGCTTCGCTCAGCCAGCAGCAGATGCTGTCACGTGACCTACCCCGCCGACACTCGGCGTTGTGAAACCGGCACAGCCAATCAAAACCAGCCAAGCCGGTCAGATGGCCAAGCACCACGCCCTTACGTACTCGTTCCTGTGTGTGAGCGCGCTTCAGTCTTATGCGATACCGATACTCTGTACAAAAACTTAATGTTTCATTGTCTTTCATAATACAATATAGAATTGCATTTTGTAATTGTAATAATAATATAATAATATAGCTTCACAATGATTATAGGACATCAGACTACTTGTTCTCATTGCTTAATGATGCAGAATAATCATATAGAAATAAAAAACCCGAAGTTGTGCGCTATTTGAGCATGTTGCCTGCCTGCAGCACCAAAGGACTCTGTGAAAGACGTCTGTCTTGCCTTAGCCGCACCTGTCCCTGTCCTCTCTTCCTCTTCAGTTCGCCTCAACATAAGCCCATCATATTCTGTGATAGGATTTACTCTGAGGTGTTTGACGAGGTTAGTGGTGTTGCCACAACACCTCACTGTCTTGCCACATGTATCGCAAACCGCGTCTGTTTGTGGAGGTAAAATATGTCCACACATGACTGTTTACGCTCAGCCATTATTGTGAGTGCGCACGCCAGGTGCAGTGTTGCCAACTTAGTGACTTTATCACTATATTTAGCGAGTTTTCAGAGCCCCTTAGCAACTTTTATTCTAAAAAACGACTAGTGACAAATCTGGTGACTTTTTCTGGTGTTATTGGAGACTTATTTATGACAAGCGTGTATCGCTCTTCTCAACAAGCAGTGGGTGCTGCTGTGGGCACCTTGTCCGTGCCAAAGCGCTCACGGGCAGAGGATAGTCCTCCCCCAGCTGCTATCAGGGCAGGAGATGGTCCCACCTATGCGTCCAAACTGCAAATGAATCGCGTATGAGTGAAGCCTCTGCTCCCGCACTGACTGTAACGCAATCAGTTCTTCTTTTACTGTTATGTTGTTCTGTGGATCACAAGGTTTAAAACTACTTAAACACACACACACACACAAAGTAACTCCACTAGAGTGCCTATTTCGGGTCACTTTTGCCGGTCCAAGCGCAGATAAAGGAATAAGGTTGGAATTGTGACATAAAAACAAACAAAACAATAATCGCTAAAAAAAAAAAATTAGTTGTAATTCTAAATAAATTCTAAATGCATTTAGGACGTTTTTTTTACTCACTTTATGTCTCTTCTTTTTTCTCTCCTACACCGTGGGTTACAATGATATTAGCATGACCAATTATGCAAATTAGGCGATGACGTTGTTTGACTTCTAGAGACTTTTAGCATAGCCAATAGCAATTTTCCTTACTGAGGAGTTGGCAACACCGGCCAGGGGCTGCGACACATTTATACAGCCGTATTTAGCATAAGGCCTAAGAGGAAATAGTTTCTTCCAATTTAGACAATCCGAATGATATATTTTCTTTCCACTGTGTTCCTGTTAATGAAAAACTACAAATTTACCCCAAAGTACTAAAATATCGATATTTTAATATGAGAATCGATTCTAGAACATAAATGATTGGTATCGGAGGAATCGATATTTCAGGATCGATCCGCACATCACTACTTACAACAGGTGGTAGTTCCATCGACTCAATTTTAATGTTTTTTGTTTGTTTGTTTGTTTGTTTTTTTTACCATTTCTATGTGGAAACAGATCGTCTACCTCCATCTCACCCTATCCTTAGTATCCTTCCCTGTCACACTACCTTCTCCATGTCCTCCTTTATTACGTTCATGAATTTTCTCTGTGGTCTGTTTTTTCCTTCTGGCTGGCAGCTCCATATTCAATATCCTCCATACCTCCTCTGCACATGTCCAAAACATCTCTACCTGAGCTGTCCCTTTATAATCTTCTCCATCTTGGTGATGAAAATCTTAACAATTTCCTCTCTGCCCTGTCTTTTTGTCAGTGCCACCATCTCCAAACTGTATATCCTATTACTACCAACTTCTCAACCTTCCCTTTTACTCTTGCTTCTATCCTTCTGTCACAAACCACCTCTGACACTCATCTCCACCCCCTCCACACTACCTGCAGTCTGTTCTTCACCTCTCTTGTGCATCTATTGGTTTCGATGTCTGATCCCAGGTATTAAAACTCATCCATCTTCACTACTTCAACTCCTTGCATCGCCACTGTTAACCCGTCTGCCTATCTTTTATGTCTTTCTTTTACTGATTTTCATTCCTCTTTTCTGCAGAGCGTACCTCCACCTCTCATCTTTCTTCCAGCTGCTCCCTACTCTCACTACAGTTCATAACATCATCTGCAAACATCATAGTCCACAGAAACCCGTGCCTGACATCATTTGCCAGCCTGCCCATCACACTGCAAACAACAAGGGGCTCAGAGCCAATCCCTGATGTAATCCCACTTCCACCTCGTCACTTCCACCACTTTTTTGTTCTCCTCATGCATGCTGCTTTCATATTATTTATCAGAAGACTCAGCACAAAACTCAATGTCAAATTGAGCTTAGATAAAAATGTAGAAGGATGTGCTATAATTTTAATACAAAGAAGTGCTTGGGTATACTTTTTTTAGTCCTTATTTTATTGATTTTCAGTTGCCCTCTGTGGAAAAATGTGCACACAGTACCCAAAGTTAAACACTGACATTTAAAGAGGAAGATTTCAAATTCAGAGATCACAACACAACAGATATCAGCAATCTTGAAATCTTAAAAAATTTAACACTAGAAAACAGTCTGCTAAGCAAGCATTTCTATTACAATCTGAGATCAAGCTCAAACAAATCCGTGGTTCTATGAGTTGTCAACCCAGAGACACAGATTTAGCTTTGTCCAGATAGTGGTGCTGTGAATAAAACATGCATTAAGATTAAAACCAAAGATTTTCTTTAATGAAAAATTACAAAATCAGCAGTTTTCATGGACAGAAAACTAAGAAAAAATAGATAGAAAGAACTATCTTTAGTGGCAGAATCAGAATTCCATATATATTACTGTCACCATGAAAGAAAAACATGTGATTGCACGTTTCACCAGTAAAACCCTTAGTGCATCATGCATTTTGACATCAAACACATCAAGTGACAGCTGTCCAAGAACTCATCAAGCTCAATTTACTTAAACATAACAAAGCATATAGGATGACCATATATGTACGATATGTAGCAAGCTGCAGTTATTGTTGTCACTGAAAACATTGCACAAAAACATAAGTATTATTAACTCAAATTCAACTAGTTGATCTGTGATCGTCTGCTCCCTGTGGGTGGATTGAGGTGATGGGCTTCAGATATGGCTGTAGCTGAGCTCTCATGCTGTGTACACACCAAGCCTTTTTCTCCATGATTTCCTCCAGCTGCTGGACATATTCTCCAAATGCCTAACAGAAAAAGAGTATGCACATTAAAAAAAATGTAAAGAGTTGCTTTTGTTGCTTTATTTCTCACCATATCAGGCTGCTGGCACAGAAGCTTCCCCTCTTTACGACATAAAGCTTCCATCTCTTTTAGCTGCTCCCAGTGGGCCTTGAATATACACCACCTAAAGTTAGAATGGGTACAAAAAATATGCATTAATGTTTTATTAAAATAACCCCTTTTTGTGCATCATTCTAATATTATCAAATACACAAGAATATGTTTGTGTTATTTTAATGTTTTTTGGATGATTACACTAACAAAAATTGTGAGAATTCTGGACCTACTTTGCGTGGTCTAAGTCATCCAGCTTAAACAGCTGGATCGTGGGTCTAACGTGGTGATTAGTGGCGCTTTCTTCATCATTAAACTCTCCAAGATTGTTTGGTTGGAGTGAAGTGGTTGAGTTGGAGGAATGCTTTGAATATACTGTGTGACACTGGCTTGCTGGGCTGTAACCTGAGACACTTTCTAATTGTGGTGTTAAAATGGAAGCTAATGGAAGTTTTTCGTGGTTATCATGTGCATATTCTGGTGGAACTTGTGCATCATTTGTCATTAAATCCTGCAAACTGGGCAACCCTTGCACAGAAGTGCATGTAGATTTTTTAAGTGGTGATGTAGGAGGTCTGTTGAATGTAGCTGGTGGTGTTTGCTTCTGATTGCTATCTTGATCCTGTGAGGAGTTCAAAATATCTTCAGGAATACCTGCACAGGAAAACAAAACAAGGTTGTGGACAGACCTGTTTAAACACACACACACACACACACACACACACACACACACACACACACACACACACACACACACACACACACACACACACACACGACCATCAGTATTTATACTTATACCTGTGTAACAATTACTGAGATGTACGTCTTGTTTTCCCTCTGTGTGATTCGTAGCTGTCGTAGTGTCAGATAAGGGAGGGTAGTGCGTCTTTGCCTGTGGCAGTTCCACGAAAGACAGTTGCAAACCTGTATTCTCATCCTCTACAACTTCCTCCATCTCTTCCCACTTGTTGTATTCTCTATTGTCATTAAAAGGACTGTGCAAGGTGTTTTTGTTGTCCCCTCGCAGGAAAGAGATTGTAGCAGCCTGTTGATCCACTTGAAGCTGGGAGATGCTGAGGGGCTCCATGATGGAGCTAAAAGAATCCACCAGAGTCTCATTTTGAGGTAAAACCAACTTTTTGACTTCTGAATGGTTATGTAGCTGAGTGTGAGCTGGATTTTCTGGTGGTTTGTTAAGGGGTTCAGTAGGTGTGATGGAAGTAGTGGAAGGTAATGTAGCTGGCAATTTACCGGGATTAGCAAGAAACCATAGTTCTTTCTCTCTCTCTGTGTTTGATTGTACTGCCTCTGGGATGACTCTTGTACACTTTGATTCAAAAGAGGCAGCACTAAGCATAACTGGGGTCAGGAGTGTGCTGGTATGTTCACAGTCCGGGGAGAGGGGCTGCTCTGCAGGGGGGTAGCTAATGAGGCTGTTGCCCTCATTGTTCATGTGAGCAGACAATAAACACCCTTTTTGAGCTGCTCCCCCCTTCCCAGCACTCCACACTCCATCAGCTGGGTCATCTGAGGTATTCAGTCCCGCCACACCCACTTCCAGTCTGTCTTGTGAATCAGAGCTGTGACACAATTGTGTCTCACTTGTGTCAAAGCAGACAGCACCTGCTGTCCCATTTGACATCCACACCCACCTCCCTTCTCCCCTCTCCACTCCAGCTGGCCTCCTCTCTTTCCTTCTTTGCCTTTCTTCACTTGCTGCCTCAAGTGACCTCCTCTTCTCGTTTCTACTCCTTTCTTGTTCAAATCCTGTCCATGTTCCTTCCAAAGATGCCCTCGAGTTTTCCCCAACACCACCAGTGTCTCCATTAGCATCCTCTTCACTAATGTTATTAGAGATCGAAGAGGTTTCAGTTTGTAACAGAATCTCAGCGCTGGGAGAAAACACCCGTCCTCTGTTACCATTAACTCTATCTTCAGATCTGGTTGTGCATCCATCTAAAACCAGTTCCAAACCATGATTCGCACGGGAAGAAATGGAGAGGTGAGAGACAGAAGGCTGAGTAGAGGAAGAGGGAGATGGATATATAGAGGGTGAGGAGAGTTGGCTGGATAAAGAAGCAGAAGAGGGCATAAACTGCTGCAGCTGCTTGTGATACCATCTCAGATGCCTCTCTCTTTCCTTATCCCTTTCATTGGCCTTTGGTAACCCCCTTTGTATTATCCCTTCCCCTTTACTATTTGCATCTCCATTCTCTCCACCTTTTTTTATTCCACCTTTCATAGCATGTTGCTCATGTTCTTCTTCTCTGAAACAGGAGTCAGATTTACTTTCAGTAAAAAATGAATCATTCTCATGAGCTTCTCCCTCCTTTTGCACCTTCCATACACGCTTGTCTTTTGGTTGTCCCGACACCAGCACTGCCCTGGGGCTTTGCTGGTGTCCCGACTCCAGCACTGCCCTGGGGCTTTGCTGACTAACAGACTGTCTCTCCATAGTTTTTAAACTGGCATTTCCTGTTCTCCCCCCTCCTAATTCATCTGCTTCATTTCTCCGATGCCTTTTGTCACCTATTCTCAGCCAACCTCTAACTGGAGAAATATGTTCAAGTCTGATCTCTCCCCTCCGTCTCGCATTTGCTTCCTCTCCACATTTGGTGTTCTTGGGTGTGGAGCAGAGAAATGCACTCCTCACAGGTGACC
Source organism: Haplochromis burtoni (assembly GCF_018398535.1). NCBI lineage: Eukaryota > Metazoa > Chordata > Actinopteri > Cichliformes > Cichlidae > Haplochromis > Haplochromis burtoni. Next base: position 2,851,212 of record NW_024582379.1, read on the forward strand.
TTGTGGTAGGAGTTGTGGGACCGAAAGAATCGCTTTGTCTTGTTAACTTTGGCTTCTTTGGAGGACTTTTCCCTCTACTGCTAACAGTGCTACCAGTGGTGCTGCTGAACAGGTTTTGATTGGGTGAGGCTGCTGGCTTGCCTCTGTTTCTTCTTCTTCCTCTCAGCCCTCCTTGTCTTTTCAACTCTTTTACCCTGAAAATATTAAAGAAACCTTGATTGTAAAGACTGAATTTAATAGAATTTTCCCTTTCATACAATATAAAATCAGAGGACTGAAACCCGGCATGGCTTTACACAATAAAGATATCAATAAATATTTTAAGAAACTAATACAGTATATTAAATTCCCCTCATTATACCTGGACATGTGCACACTTACCGGTCTGCATATCTCAGTGTATTAAGTGTGTGCTCCGTTGCTGTGTGACCAGGTGAAATGTTGGCAATCATGCATGTCATTGAGTCACCGACAAATGAATCTTTCAAAACCTAGAAAAAGAATTCAGTATCAAAACATAGAGGATCAGTGGAGAAACCAGAAAATCAGCCATATGATGCATACTCGTGTCACTGTTTCCGTCAGCTTTTACTACCTGAGTCAGTTTGCTCTGCCTAAAAGGTGTGTGCGATTGTTCCTGATCAAGTGACCGGATACATTCTTTAAGCTGAGGGAAATAAAAATCAACAATGTCAATGAACATCCTTGACTTTATGTTGGGCCTCTTAGTATCTGTATAGCTTACAGCCAACAGACTCTGGTTGATCTCAGCTCCCTCCATGCGGCTCTGCCTGTCAGGTTCTTTGGCATCGGATGCTCTTTCGCTTCCTGCCAGATCCACAAACCACATTCTACGCAGACACATACACACACACGCTAGGTCAGTCATTTTACACTGACACAGTTGTCTTGTTTGATCTACTAATCAATAATCAATAATTCAAGTATGGTTTCAGAGAAAGAAAAAAGTAACATCATGAAGTGCGTTACCTGTCACTCACCTGCCAGCTATCTGCTGGTTTGAATCTCTAAGCTGAATCTGAAGCAAGGCGTGGGATCGAGAAGAGAGTGGATTCACGCCACTCATCCCCTGTGTCCGCTCGGCTGTACCCTGAGAAATCACCTGAGTAAGAGGGGAGAGATGGAAACTACTCTTACTAGGTTGAGGAGATTGCAGAAATCATACTTACTGTTAGGTAATGTTTCACGTATTTAAGGTTATTAAAGACAGAGGTGGGGATCACAGAAAAAAAATGTCCATGAGACAGCAACACTATCAAAATGACTCTGGTAAGTCAAACTGCTGGGGGAATCTGTTTAGAGTGCTTACATATTTTAATAAAAATTTCAGTATCAAATCATATTGATATTGTGACTCACCCCGACCTAAGATAACACTGGTACACCTGTGAGACCATAATATAAAAGTGAAGTGCAAGAACAACTGCTACACTCAGTTCAGTTATAGCTGGGGACCTGTTTCTTATTATTTCCAGGGAGAAACGATCTTGGAATCTTTCTGTGGATTAGCTCATCTGTTCCCAAGAAGCAATGAGGTCACGCCATTGTCTGTCTGTCCAGAATTCACAGGAATTGCTTCGCCCCCCACAGTATTGGTCAGATTGAGTCAAACTTACAAAAAATAATGACCTAACAGATCTTCACCCAAATTGTATTCAAAGTTGAGGTCATATTCTGCATTTTAAGGACCCTTTTCCATTTTCAAAGCATAATCATCATACACACTGCATACAATTTCACCAAATTATCATTCCTGATGGACTGAACAATATTAACTTCAAAGCATTTAACAGAGTCATTACTGTGAGATTATCTATGTTGATTTGCATGCACAAAGTGATGAAGAAAGAATTTTATTATGTTATTGGTCATGATCATTGTTGGGGCCTTCACATTAGCATTACATACTATTTTCAGTAATCTGGTCAATGCTATAATTTGCTATATACTTATGCTTTACTACTGACCTGAGTCATAACGCTCCAAACCTCAAACACTTTATTTGGTGTTGAAGTAGATGAATTTGTCCTGCGGCCCTGCTTGACCTATCAGTAAATTTTATTTCTCATTGTTTTTGAAATACAGCCACACACATTAAAATTAACCACTTTTCTTTCTGTAGTTTACACACTAAAGTAACCAGTGAATTGTGATGGATCATAAGCCAGAAACACTAATATGTCACTGATTTTTTTAAATAATATAACTTATTGTAAAGAAAATCAGGCAAACCTCCAGCAGAGAGCTGACTGAGTCCACTCTGACATCTCGCAGCCCTGAAATGTGAACCACTTTCTGTCCATCCTCCCTAGCAAATAACCTGCAGAAGAAAGAAAGAGAAAGATTAAGAGATACAAATACAGAAGAAAGACTTTGAGGCTTTGAGCAAAATACTAAATAAAGAAGTGAGGACATCCTAGATCCAGGCATCTCAATTTTATGATAATGTTATCATAAAATTGAGACCTAAATGACCCCAGTGAGATAGAGATTATATGAATTCCCCCAGTGCAGCGTCCAGCTCAAAAATCTGCATGCACTTTTAACACAACCCCCCCAAAACTTAAACACAGACCTTTTTCTGTGGTCCAGGAGGTCATACAGCTGACCACAGTAGATCTCGAAGAAGCTGACAAACACCAGCTGGTATGAGTGTGTGGCTGACAGGTGAGCAAAGATGTCCTGAACTGCCAGAGCATATAGTCCTGGAATGGCAGGTGAACCCAGCATGGTGTGAGTCTTCCCTGCACCTGTTTGACCGTATGCAAAGCAGGTGACTTTGCCTCTGTGCTCACCCACACAAAGAAGTATAGACGATTAGGATACACTGATACAAACAATGTCCTTAATGTGGTGTAAATGAATACCTTTAACCTAATTCACTTTTTTAAATTGGGCATTTTTGTACTTTCTGCCCATACTGAGATGTACTGTTGTGCATGTTTATTTCATTTAACAACCTTTCATTTAACAATTTTTATTATTTAGTTTATTATACTTTAAAATTTGTTAAATTAAAGTTGCACAAAGTCCATTTAACTAAAGCATTGGGACTGCTTTTTCTGGTGTAATGATATACTGTTTACTGCACACTCAATCAAGTTAGTACAACTCTAGCAAGATGTCCATGAATGCAACTCTACCCTTTGAGCATGTGCTGCACCAGAGGATATGCTGTTTGGTGATAAACCTCTTCGTTGGAGCTTTTCTCCCCAAAAACTTGGTCAAAGTAGAACTTGTGCTGTGTGGACAAAAAAAAAAGCAACAGGAAAGGTTTGAAAAGGCCTTAAAGTAGTAATTCAAATACCGTGACATTGGTTAGAGTACACTGTCTCCTCTCTGCACATTCACCTGCAGTATGTATTGTGAGAGATCCACGGCTTCCTTGACTTCATGGACAATCACACACTCTCCACCTGGAGTCGTCACAACATCTGCCTCTCTTTGTCGGCTCTCGGTGCATGTCAGTGGTCTTTTCCTCACACACACCTTAATCCGCTGCTCTTCTGCTTGCCTGGCTCTCAAATTAGAGTTAGAATTTCAATCACAGTAGAAAAACTCAATATTATAAAGAGTACACTGTCATAAAGACAATGACAGTCATCAAAAATGTTGTCTCATCAGTGTGTTTACATTTGCTTTTTTCTAACTGTCATTTATGTATCCTGCTGTCATCAATGACATTCAGTCTAAGTAGAGGACAGTATAGACCACACTCACTGTTTGCACTGAGCAGGAGGAGTACTCATTGGTAGTCCATAGTTATATCCAGCTGTTCTCTTTGCTTCATAAACAGGTGTTGGCTTACACATACATCCATCAGTGTCCATTTCTGTATAAAGAGTTTTCTTCCTTGTGGTTCTTTTTCTGTCTTTGTGACCCAAAGGTTTGTGATTAAATGTGTTTGATGTCACATTTGCAGGCTTGGGTTTTGGCCTATATTGATGTTGCACAGAGGTAGCAGATCCTTTTTTCCTAATGGACTCCTCATATCTGGCATACCTCATGTTAACGTGAACAACAGGATGAGACAACCGCTGATGATGATCACTGGTCTCATTACTGAAATCAAGTCGCCTGCGAACATGTGATGGTCTGGCAAAAGTGCTGGCAATTATATTATTGACAGCAGCTCCATTACCATCTTCATCATTAAAAATGCTGTCACTATCATGACAAAAGCTGCTATCCACTATAGTGCTGCCTTCGACGCGTCCACCATGACTATAGTGATAATCATCATCATCATCATCATCATCATATCCAAGGCCCTCCAGATCAAGAGTTTTGACAAATTGGACAAGTTGAAATAACCGAGTCCTGTCCTCCATTGTGTGTATCCCCAGCAGGGGGTAGTCCTCCATGGTGAGCACTGAGATGTGGGCTGTACGACAAACACCCACTGATGTAAACCTGAAGCACAGGAAAGGGGAGGCAAATTGTTTTATAGCAGAATAGTGCCAATTTGAATGGCTTGTGGTTGCTCTTACCTGGCATAGTGATGCTGTAGCCCAACCGCTCTCAGACACTCATACAGACAAAGTGTCATTTCCTTCTCTTCCTCTTCTTTCCCTTTTTCCTTTACTTCGCTCCACCTGCCCTGTAAGTGGCAGAGACATCCCTCAGTATTTTCGTCTTACAGCCAATAGCCGGTCATTGTGTCATTACTACCACACTGCTCTGTTGTTGGTAAGCAAAGCAGAGGATACTGGTAGCAGGTCGAAATCTGACACTAGGCCAGCAAGGAGAAAGGGGAGTGTGCTGCAGTCGTCACACATTTCTGTACAGTAGCAAATACGATAAATATAGCAAACACATGTAAACAGCTGCTGGCTTCTACACAGGACTGACCAGTTGCTGCAACAGCTCTGCAGTAAGGCATGAGAGACAGCCTCTTCTCCTTCATACATAAGCCACAGTCACTTTGGTGAGTCCATACTGGGATTTCATGCCCTGCCTTAGTAACTGCAAAACTTCAAATTGTGATATATAACTTACTGAATGGGGTTTAATGTATATTCATGTCTGCAGAGCACAAAGTAAATGCTGAGGAAATCCCAATTCCTATCACCTGAAATGTGACTGATCTGCCATTGGGCAGATCTGTCACTGTGTATCTGTGTGTCACTGTCATCTGTACTGTCACTGTGAAAACATCCAGTGCTTCTGGACTGATCACGTGTCATTGTTTTACAGCTGTTAAGGGTTTTTCCCCCGTTTTACTCTCTTTCTCTTTTGCCGTGACTTTCTTTTTCCCACAGGTTGAGGTGGGCATATACCACTCCCTAGCAGAGCCACCTGGTTTTCTGCTCTTCAGCCAGTGCACTAATTTCTAATCTAATCATTACTTATCAGCACTTAAGAACAAACTCGAGCTACTGTTCTCTGCCAGATTGTTATCTATGGTTGTGGTAATAAGGCTTTTTGATGTTTTCTGAGTACGTTCCCTGCGCTAAAGTCACCTGTTTCTCTAAGTAGATCCGTTTGTCAGCTGAAGAGCTCTCTCCCTGTGGATAGTAGTTACCTGATATTCTGAGCTGGTCTGTTCCTGCAAAAAGAAACTGTGGACTTACTCACCGAAATACTAAACTGCCTGCCTGTTTGCCTGGATTCAAGTAAGAATCCAGTTAAGTTCAAATATCAAACACCTCAGTCTTTATCAACAAAATGAATGAACGTGAAGCCTGCACGCAGTGTCTGTTTTGGGTCACAGCTGGTCATGACAGCATGGATGGGACCAGTGCTGGAAAGTAAGTAGAGCTACTCAAGTTCTAGACTGAAGCACTTATGCTATGTTGCTTTCTATTACCACTGTATTGGAGGCACTTATTGCTCTTTGTACTGCTTCAGCTTCAGCTAGTACTTATTTTGCAGTCATAGGTTATTATTATAATAAAAATTTAAACCTAAAAATAAATCGGTATACCATTATACATTACACTAAATAGAAATTACTTAAACAAATCAGAGACAGAAGATTTGTTCATATTCATCATCTGTCCTCTGAAACACTGCGAGCAAGTCAGGAACCTTGGAATCATTTTGGACAGTAATCTTACTTTTGGTAGTAATCATATTAATAATGTCACTAAACAGCTTTCTACCTATTAAAATTTTGTTTAATTTAAACATTTTCCAATTTTTAATATATTTTATTTGAAACTGAATCTGAGAAAAATGTGTCATGCATTAATATAAACCAGGTTATTCTATGGTAATGTTCTATTTGATGGATTATCCCAGTCGGATGACTTCAACTAATTCAGAATGCAGAAGCGAGAGTCCTTACGTATAACATACGTAAGGACAGTTTAACACAGAATTGCCTTTAAAATATTTTTATTAGTCAAGCTCTCAGTGGTTCGGGTCTGTTATCCAGAACTGAATCTAAATCTGTTGAGGAAACTTTCAATTCTCTGGAACAACCTGCCTGCTGACCTGAAGTCAATTACAACTGTGTATAGATTCAGAAACAAACTTGGAAATTTTTAAATCCCATGGTTCTCTACATAACAAAACAGACATTGACATTACATATTAATTATGTAATTATGATTCTAGTTATAGCTGGTAGATATCATCTTTTAGAATTTTCCTGGACTCCCCTGTCTGGTTGTTACTGCCTGCGCCACCACGGTTTAAAAATCCTGGATTCGCCCCTGAATGGATCCCACTTACATGCTTGTGCTTGGTTTAGTTTAAGAAGTGATTATGCTAATTTTGACACAAATAAGTTTTCTTTTTCTAAAATGCGAAAATCACTACAAAGCTTACCAGATCAAGTCCAGACCACGCAAAGAGCAACAGATAGCCGCAAACGCAGAGCCAACTGAATAGATAATTTGATTTTTCACAAAGTTGCTAGCTTCAGCAGGACCACTATTTCCGTACACGGAGAGGGTCTCCATGACGACGGAAACGGTTGAGGAAGAAGAGCGCTTTGTTTTCCCGCTGCTCGTCCTCACGGAAAAGAGGAAATGTTAATGTTAACATATTTCCGAAGGACAGCCGGTCGGTTCAGCATGACAGAGGGATGATAATCCTTAGGACGGCTTAATGCCCACCAACAAACCCACTAAGACAGAAAGCCTTCTTACAGGCATTACAGCATACTGAGAGATGGCAGTACTACGAGTTACAGTATATTTTCTGCGTTTATATAATATAGAGTTTTCAAACTGTTTTGTTTTTTTGTTGTTGTTTTCTTTTTTGGGGGGGGGCTTGTTTTACTCAGTCTAGATAAATCTTGTATACATATATCCTCAAAGACAATGACACAAATATATCTGCCGCACAGTTCCGGGGGATGCAGTCCCGGGACCAGAGCGTCCAATTCAGCCCACTGGATAGCTGTTCGAGGACAATGACTGTATAAATTATTTATTATATGCTCATTGGTCAGATTACAATGAGGTCTATAAGTAATAAAAATGTACGGCTAATGCAGGCCAGTGTTGCTACAGAGAAGTAAAAATGAATGGAAAGTAAACATTTTAAAGCATAAATGCATAAAATCCTGTTGCACTTACAGTGAGTCAGGATACAAGTTTTTATCCTGAAATATCCTTATTTCTTCATCCAATATGATCTGTCATGTGTCATCGATGCATTTAATGACAATGAATGTAAAGACTTACATGTATTAAAATTGGATTTATTTTGCATGGTTCTCTCAAGGTTATTATTCTTTGCTAGTTTATACATTATAGTTTTTCTAGCATAGTCCAGTTTAGATCAAAATGGGATATATGTGGCCCATTAACTTAAATGAGTTTGACACCCGTATAGGCAGACAAAATGTTTACACTCTGATACACTCCAATACGATTGTAAGCTTCTTCATGGTTGCTTTTAGAGATAATTGCAAGTAGAAAGATAGTGGTTTAAAGTTGCACTGTCTATAAATTAAATATACAGGTCAGTGCAAAACCCGTGATGCAATCCTCATTTCGTTATATTTAGCAAAGAATATGTAAAAAAAACAAAAAAGCTCTTTGGGAATCACCTTGCTGGTATCTTACCTTTGGCATTTATTTTTATTTATTTATTTTGTATATTAAACTAAAGAAATGGGAAAGTTTATATGCTTTCCAACAAGCTGCTAGTAACAAAGTGCCTAAACATACAGTTTAACATAGGTTCATTGTTAAGTTGTCTGTGTAGAGAAAACACTTTCGTTAGATGCATTTATGAGTGATTTATAAGTCAGTGTTAAGTAGATTAACAAACAAAATGAAATTCCTCTGAAAACGGTCCAGTGCAAAGACTGGACTGGAAATGAGTAAAAAAGGAGCAAATTTCCTTAAAAAAAAGAAAAAGAAAAAGAAAAAAGAATCTCCTGAAGACCGGCCGAACGACTGCCTAAGAGCACTTAAAAATCACAATAAAGTCTGGCTCCTTGGAATCAAAATATAAAGAAATGCTCAAGACATACACAAATGGGTGATAATAGACTTCTTCATCTTGGTACTTGCTTTTTATTGTATTTGTCCTTATTAACATAATTATTGCTCCTTTTTGTGTGAAGCTTTTTTTTTTCTCAATTCAATATGCACTTGTTGTGCTATTTCAGTGTGTGCAGACTGCACTGCTGTATCATTTTCCACATTTTTTTTTAATTTTCTGTTATTCCCCTATTTTGTTTTGTCTACCTCGCATGAATAAAGAAAATATCTCAACACGCAAATATACACACTAATTACGCAACAGTGAACTACTTCGGACAGATTTGCCACGAAGTGAAATGTTCTCTGAAAGTTTTTTTTCTTTTTTCTTTTGTTGCATTCTGTATAGTTTCACCGGGGACGTATTTCGATGTAACACACAACATTGGCGCTTCCTGTTCAAACCTCAAACACTCGTAGATTTCTTGAAACTTCGACGTTTAGTTTACGTTTTGTAATTTCACACATGTCCAGTTTTCTCAGGAGGCCTGTTTTGGAAAGATAACGTGCTGACACGTGATCGAAGCGCTCTTCAGCAGCAACGAAAGAGACCGAGCATGACAGCCGCTCATTGACTTCACGGTGAAATTACAGAAAAGGTAATTAAACGCTTTATGGAGTTGGCGTAGAGAAATAGAGCTGAATAGAATAGAATAGAACGCGTTACTCGTTATGTGTTTCATATGTGTAAATGGGAACCTTATTAGCTAGCATATTTCTGTGTGTTTTAGTCACACAACGCTGGTTTCCTCCGTCAGGTTTGATAGATGAAAACAGGTGACAGGAGAGTATCCCTGGACAAAATTCAGACTTTTTACATAATCTGTACAAAGCCAGTCAAAGTGACAGATTATCGCTTACGAAAGGATTTACAATGTTTGTTTGTTTTTAAGTTAGTATATGAACTTTGGAAAGGAAAACAGTTTCTTCTTCTTCTTCTTCTTCTTCTTCTTCTTATTATTATTATTATTATTATTATTACTATTATTCTTATTATTATTATTATTATTATTATTATCATCATCATCATCATCATCTAGGTATATATAAAAAATATTTTTCAGTAAATGTGCAGGTTGGTGAAAAGAAGATGTCTAACTATAACTGTACAAAAAGAACATTAGGTTGTTTACAGTGTTCATCCAAGTGACTTCAGCAATGACATCAGTCTATATCTCAAATATACCAGAATAACCAAAAACTCTTCATGGCAGTTATATTGAAATTGTCTGTGGGCAACATGAAACCAGATTTACGCTTATTATTTTGATTTGGGAGGAGGTGCTGGCCGTCGGATTGGGGTCTGGAATGCGGGGCCTCCTTGCTACTGCAGATAAGGAGGCGGTCTGCTTTCCTCCACCCCTGAGAGAAGGGTTACATCTCCTGAGTCTGTGTATGGTTTGCCCCTCTGGGGCAGGGGTACCCAGACCTGGGATATAGAGTATGTTTGGAGAGTGTGAATGTGTGTACAGTGTCTATTTGTGTCTGTCTCCACGTCAGGTGAGTGCTGAGTATTTGTTTGTGTATATGGGGGTGGGAATGCATGGTTGTGTCTGCATGCGCCTGTTTGTCTGTGTCTATATGTCAGCTTGGGTCTTAGACTCAACCTCTCTGGGAACATCTCAGGCTCTCCGAGGTATGGAGACTTATCTCCCCTCACCACACTCCCTGCCGGTGGCTGATGCCCTCAGACGTTGGTGTATTGGTGGTTCTTGGTGTCTGGGGCTGGGCGCTCATGTATGTACCGGCTCACTCCTGGTGGCCGATTGGCGGGGCCTGGTGCCTGTGGCTCAGCTGTGCCCCTTCCAGGGGTGGGGTGCCCTCAGGTCTCTAGCCCTGAGGCCTGAGGCCCGGTGGCCAGAGGACTTTTAACTGTATTTTCATAGGTTTTACAGCTTTTCCTTTGGATAATTCATACTACTCTGAAGAAAGTAGTAGGTAGACAATTAAGTGACTTTACTTGTATGAAGAAATCCAAGGGGTTCTATGTGTAGTTATAAAAAGAGACAGACAAACACTGTTTTTTGTGTGTTTTGTAACTGGAGTGTAATAAGCAATCCACATAAAATAAGAAATTAAAGTGATCTTTTTGTTCTTTTCATAAGCGTAATCTTTTTCATTTTATTCAGAATATCAGCTATAAGAAGAGATCAACATGTCCTCTGAGGAGGAGATGTCTCAGACTTCTTCTGCCTCTTCCTCCTCCTCAAACTTGTCTACCTCCCACTTCATTGGAAAGAAGGAGGACATTGTCAAAGCTGGCCGTGTGACAAAGCTGGTGAACGGATGCAGAGATGTGCTGGTCGTGCATCACCAGGGGCAGCTTTATGCAATGGACGTGCACTGCTACCGTAAGTACTGCTTCTGCTGAGATAATCCATAGTACATTGCAGAGTATATGTTCTTCTACGGCTCGTCGTTGATGTCCATAATGCCACGTTTTTTTTCACGGACAGATTCAGGTGGTGCTTTACAGTATGGAGACATTGAGGTGAGTTTTCTGCTGTTTATTCTGATTACTGGTGTATATTAAGAAAATCAGTCACCTTTTGACTCGTTTACTGTAAACAGCTGTGCATAAGTCTGACACTCAACCTTTTCTGTAACATCTAAAAAATCTTTTGATCTGTGTTACCTTTAGGAGTTCAATGGACAGCTGTGCATCGTGTGTCCTTGGCACAAGTACAAGATCACCCTCGCAGAGGGGGAATCGCTTTACCAAGCTGTGGACGACCCTACAGCCAAACCGCTGAGGACTTACTGGCGCTCCAAGGGTGTCAAACAGCGGGTTCATAAGGTCACTGAGGTCAACGGGGATGTGTACGTGACGCTCAATGACTCCGGCGAAGCCATCGAGTCAGACGTCTACCAGACTGAGAAATACAGGCGCGCTTCAGTCAAAGCCAAGCCGAAAGCCAAACCCAAGACATAACCTTTAATGCTTCAGGGACAATTTAAGGAGCTTTGCTCGTCTTCCATCTGACTCTCTGATCTTGTAATAATATAGAAAACATGGTGTTCTGCAGACGTGCATAAAATCAGTAAATGTCTGGCATGGTGACTCCTCAGGAACATCTCTATTTTGAAGCTGATATAAACAGCTGACCAATACACAGTTTGTTTTTAGTTATATTTTCTAAATTACTGTTATTTTTAAACAAAAATAATCATTGTGTTTCATTATAACTTTATATGTGAATTTTTATAATTGTTGTTATTATTATCATTGTGTTTTTATTGTATTTATTTTTTTCTTGTTATTAAACTACCTTAATGGGGATCAATTTTTCCAGAAAAAATGGGACAGTGTGCAAAAAAAGCAGAATGTAATGATTTTGAAAATCATTGAAACATTAACTATTTAACTCAAAGTATGATGAAAAATAAAACATGCATCGTCTAATCTTATCTGTTATGCAATAAATAACACAATTTTAAAATGATTCAAGACTGTAACTGCTTATATTGTGAAATCTACAGCAGCAGCTTCTCAGGTAATCAGTTAGTTCAATTAAACTGATAACCCCCTGTCGTGATACTGCTGAATTTTATATATCTAATATATAATTTTCTGTAAAGGATTTAAAAACTTAATGTGTTGTTTTTTTCTAGCACATGAACAGGATGATGATCTGAAGCTTGCAAAGAAATATTAGAATTAATTTATAGATGGAATTTCCATCCATAAATGTATTTTACAGACCGCCCTGCCTCCCGCCCTATGGCAGCTGGGAAGGGTTCAAGGGGGCCTCTAAATTGGATGAGCAGAAGATAAGGGATAGATGGAGAGATTTAAGAACGAAAAAAGGGTTGGTTTATATGACCATGACCATGAATGTAGAGAATGTATAGACCTAAGAATTTACGCTACAGCAAATGGGCGCTAGGTGGCAGCAGTGTGCCGGGCGTCTGTAGTCTGCTATGAAAAACCACAGAAGAAGAAAGAAATCGTTTCCTGGAGACGCCAGCGGTGTAAGTGATGAGAAATAATGTGCGTATCCCTGCATATAATTGTTTTTCCTAAACTATCTGGACCTGAATACGCTCCTAGCTGTCTGCAGATTGTTTGAAGTTTACGATAAAGTATGAGCACTAAGAGAAGATAGAGCAGCAGAATAGAAGCCATCTCTTTTTCAAGACAATAATCCGCCGTGATGGCATCAGGTATGTAGCCTGGCTCATAATGAGTCTTTGCAGTATTTGTTTTGTACACTCAGGTGCTTTTTAATGAATCGCTTTCAAAAATCTTGCCTAGAGGACGAAATCAACCTCCTGGTGATCGTCGTGGATGTAAACCCCATATGGTGGGGGCAGCAGGCTCAGCGGGATCCACAGGTATTAGCTGTGATGTCTGTGGTTACTCTGACTCATTAAAGTTTTTCTGAATGTCTCTGATGCCAAACAACGCTCCATGTACCCCTGTGTCCGCCCAGTTCACCCTGTCCAAGTGTATGGATGCAGTCATGGTGATGGGCAACGCTCACATGGCCATGGCTAGAACAAACAAGCTGGCTGTCATTGCTAGCCACTGCCAGGGCAGGTAATTTCATACCATAGTTTCACTGGGTTTTACTGCACAGAGGAATTTCTGAGGTCCACACACAGGCTTGTAAACTATATTAAGAGGAGAATCACCATCATGTGGAAAAGTATATTATCTGTCAGTTCTTGGACTTAAATATTAGGACATAAAAAACAGCAGTCGTCTTAAAATCAAGGAAATACAATATCAGATGAACAAAAACTGTTCATCTGTTTGCAGTGCAAACAGATTATCAGTTTAGCTGGTGGGTGTGGAATCCAATATGCTGGTCTGAGTATTTCTTCCACTAGTTTCAGTTTCCAGGAATAAAGTATTGTCTGTTTAATGTTTTGCTGCTGTCGCTGCTCATATGCGCTTTTCTCCCACTCACTTTTTCAGTCACTTCCTGTATCCCAGTAAGAGCTGGAGTGGAGAAGACGGTGGTGGCAATGATGTATCCTCAAGCGGAGATGGAAAATATGAACTCCTGTCTGCTGCCAATAACCTTATTGTCGAAGAGATCAGGAACATAATGTCAAAAAGTAAGCATGTATTTACGAGGATGAACTCTTAGGTATTTAAAGATGTTGTACAATGCTCCCTAAAATTCAGTGTATCTCACATGATTTCAGTTGAAGTGACGGGAAATTCAACAGATACTTTGTTGGCCGGATCCCTCGCCAAAGCTCTCTGCTGTATCCTTTTCATGCAGACTGTTTTATCATTTATGACATGCTGTGCAATAATAAACATTGCATTCAGTGCACGACTCCACAGAATCAGCCAGGAAGTGTAAGACAGGTGCTGGAAACTAAGCAGATATTTATATTTATAGCTTTTTTACAAAATTACTGTAATTAATGTCAAATGGGCCTACATATATGTAGGTAGTGCAGGAAAAATATTGTTAATCTTGACTTTAGAGGACATTTAGTGTCTATTTTGAAGAGAAATAGAATGCTATCACTTATTTAATCTTTCTTTTTTGCAATTTTAATTTATATGCCATCGTCACCCAGAGAATTTGTTTGTGTTGCAGAACGTATGTGATGTTTTGCTCTAAAGTTAAATATCTATAGATTATTTATTTTCCATCAATATTATTTACTTTTTCACCTTAATCCTTTAATATATAGATATTCACCGGCTCACGAAAGAGCTGGAAGGTGATTTAATCTTTATACATGCTTAATGCCAGTTATTGAATGAAGTTTTCCATTTACCCTGCTTTAATGTGTATATATATTTTCTCTCTCTTTTTTTAGTTGGACAAGAGATTAAATCAAGAATACTGGTAATGCCCAAATGTTCAAATATTATGAATGCTTTTGTTTAGTTTTTTTTCCCACCTGACTTTGACCCCTCTTTGACACTTTGCACTGTATAGGTGGTAAAAGCGGCTGAGGACTGCGCTCTCCAGTACATGAACTTCATGAATGTGATTTTTGCTGCTCAGAAGCAGGTAGAATATTAATAGATCATTGTCCTGTATTAACACTTAATTACCCTTTACTTACTACAGCAACTGCTGTAGATGAAAAGTTGGACCTAAAGATGCTTATAATGAAATGCTGTGTTGAAATAAAATAGTTTAAAACTCCCAGAAATAAGTAAAGCTGTTGACACACTATATAAAAACATCTGCTATCACTTAACATCCAAGTCATTTTCGTGCTGTTTTTAAGAAATATCAACCACTAATCCTTCTTTATTACACATAGAAGCCAAAATTTACAAAATAGAGTTAAATGTTTTATTCATTATGACCCAAACTAACCAGCTGAGTCCATAAATTCAACAAGACCGTCTCTACAGAGGTAAAGCTTGAGGAGCCGTTTTCCCATTGACTTTTATAAGAATGGAAGTGTTTTTGCAGCCAGAGCAGTCGCCACCTGGTGGCCATTAGAAAGAATCCAGGTTTAAGGCACTTGACTTTTCAAACCTGGAAGCCTTCTTCACCTATTATACTATTTATGATATCAACTGAAGTTAAACTAAGCCCAGGTTGTACTTGTCCTGTAATACCAGTTTGTAATATAAAATGGTTCAGTGAGTCAGCGTAATCTTTATTTAGCCAGACAAAGGTAGAAATAGAAAGGTAAAAATGAAACGCTAAATTTAAAAACGTTTTTGTGTTTTAAACAGAACATCCTGATAGATGCCTGTGTGTTGGATTCAGACTCTGGTCTCCTTCAGCAGGTAAATTCTTATAGCTCTGTAAGGACAATCACCACTTTGCAGTTTTCCAAGTATTTAAGGAAAGTACTTTGTCTTAACACAAATATTTTTCAGTGAATTAACATCTTTAGTGTGAGGTAGTGTGGTGATTATCATGTGATGTGATGTGTGCCCTCTACCATGCTATCGTAACCGTTATATACTCATTTCAGGCTTGTGATATAACTGGAGGATTGTACATGAAGATACCACAGAAAGTCGCCCTTGCACAGTATCTTTTGGTGAGAGTGCAGTACAGTTTCACACGCATTAAGAAGAATGGGGTTGGTTTCATTTGCATCTAACGACAGCTGTTTTTGTTGTCTTCTGAGCAGTGGGTGTTCCTGCCTGACTCTGAACAGCGGTCACAGCTGGTGCTGCCGCCGCCTGCACACGTGGACTACCGAGCTGCGTGTTTCTGCCACCGTAACCTCATTGAAATCGGTTATGTGTGCTCAGTTTGTCTGTCCAGTGAGTTTGAATTGCTTAAGTCTTTATTACTGGAAAGAGCTGCAGTATGTTTTTTTTAATCAGTCTGTTTCTTTTGTTTTTAGTATTCTGCAACTTCAGCCCCATTTGTACGACATGCGAGTAAGTGTCAGTGTTTGTGGAGTAGTGCTAATACATCTACATGTGTACATTCTGTACACTTATTTCCATATTAGGGCTGCGATTATTTTGATAGTTGACTAGTCACCGATTATTTTTGCGATTAGTCGACTAATCAGATCACGCGTCCATTGGACGTAAAACGTACAGCTTATTGCATCAGCATGCATCTGCTCTTATTTAACTATCATTAGCTATCATTGGAGTTTAATAAACGCAGCCGTCTGCTCCTTGCTATCTAAAATATAACAGGACACCCTAGTATATTCTCCAGCATCTCGCTCTTCTGATAATCAGTTGTCTGCTTGACGTTTATTCAGCTGTGTAAAAACTATAACTTTAATCTCAGCCAAACCGATTTACTCAGAAACAAATAAAATACTGAAAAAGGCCAAATAATAACATTTGTAAGTGATCTAATTGACTTGTATATCATGTTTAGCCTTAGTAGCGAAAGACAGCGGGGGGTTTGAAAACGATTGCTCTAGTGAGCCTTGAACCCCGGCTCGCTATCGAGCTAGTGGGTAACAGACGTCTCCGAAAACGCCGGAGCGCTTTTGAAAATATGTGGTGTCTTGATAAACTGAGCAGATATTTGAAGTTTACACAGCTACATCCTCGCCTGAAAAATGTTAAACGTTTATTTTGTGCCCAAGAATAATAAGAGTAACATCAAAACTAACTAGCTGCCGCCATTGTTGGAAACTGAGCAGGGCCGCGCTATGAATTCTGGGACACAGCTGCTTCTTCTTCTTCGAGGTTTAACGGCAGCTGGCATCCTTCTTCATGCAGCGCTGCCATCTTCTGTCTCAGTCCGTTATTACACTCTTGAACCCTTCTACTTATTCCTGCGTCTTTTGGGATATTACAAAGCTTCAAACGACGCGTCGACTATTAAATTGGTCGTCGACGATTTTGATAGTCGACTAATCGTGGCAACCCTATTCCATATGTCTTTGAACATTGGCTTTTTCAAAAATATTTTTTGCCTCTGTACAACAGCACAGTGGATTTGTATCAGGTCTGAAGTGCAGACCGTTTTAATTCAAGGGGTCCGAAAAATATTACATTAACTGTTCAGCAAATACAGCCCTGTTTATATACAGTCCACCATTATGACAAGGTGATGCATGTTTCCCTGTTATTTCTTGACAAATTAAGGAGAACTTTCTTTGGATAGATGAAACCACGGTTAACTTGTCCAAGAATTCTGGGAAGTGAAAAGTATGGAGGAGGAGTGAAACAGATCATGATCTGGAGCATACCATTTATCTGTTAAAAATATTGGAGGCAGTGTTATGGCATGGACATGTATGGCTCCCAGTGGAGGCAAGCCAATAGTGTTGATGCTGTGAATGCTGATAACCGTAGCAGGATGAACTGTGAAGCGTGCAGGTCTATACTCTCTGCTCAGCCAAATACTGAGTTTCACAACGCAAATGGATAATGACCCAAAGCATACTGCAAAAGCAACCAAATAGGATATTCTTAAATGGCTGAATCACCTCAACTCAATACAATATGCTTTTAGCTACTAAAACCAGAGACCCACAAACAAGCCTGGGTGAAGGCCTAGCAGAGCATCTAACAAGAGCAAAAGGAGCATTTGATCCACTGACTGCAAAGGACCTTCATCCAACTATTGAAACTAACCTTATGTGATGTTGTTAGTTTGATCAGTTCATTTTAGGCACCTGAAAGTGAAGGGCTGTGTATAAAGAAGTCTATAATAATTAAACAGTGCAAAATTTTATTTAAACACCTTAAAGCTTAAAGTCTGAACTTCAACTTCCATTTAAATCATGTATTGTTTTTTTTCTTTTTAGGACTGCCTTCAAAATCCAGCTACCACAGATAGTCAAGCCCAAAAAGAAGAAACTGAAACAACCAATGTGATGGGGGATTTTTTTGTGCTTGTTTTCTCATACTAATACAGTGAATTTAAATATACTTGTGAGGCAGTATAGCCTTATGGACATGTGGAGTAACACCGATTGTCTTCATGTTCACCGAGGCTGGTACTCATGTTTGTAAAAACATAATTCAGACATGACTGAAAATAAGTCTCGTTTTCTTCGTCTTGGGTAAAAATCACTCACCCAAAATTAAAACAGACACCGTTTTGTTATGATTTCATTATTTTTACATTAAAAAAACCACCGTAATAAACGTATGTTTTTGTTTCATTTTTACAATAATCGTAATAGTGCTGTCTCCATCGTGATCTCAGAAAGGTTTGGGTGTTTTTTCTCCACAGAGTTCAAAATAAGCCTTTATTAACAGAGTACTGCAAATCACACATGTGCTCACAGTCAGCTCATCATCACTTCAGATAAATAAGTGTCCAGCTGTGCTCCCAACAGGAAATCAAACACTGAACACCATAAAGCTGCTTTTTAAACACACAGAAATCTAATCAAGGTTCAGCTCCACACTCAGTAAACTCAGCATGACTTCTTGAACAGAGGTGCTTTATTTTCATACATCCTGTTCTGAAAACTGGAATAAGGGATATTGTTCCAAGTTCCCATAAAGTAGTGAAAAAGCCAGAGAGAGTTTTCAAACTTTAAGTGTTAGGGTGATCATCGCTGAACTGGAACGATGTTACATCTGAAAAATACAAAAATCAAGAATAACTTTTTACTTCTTATGGACATGATATGATGAATTTTAAGTATGTGTACTAAAAAGTGTTTTACTAGTGTCACTACATGGCAAATTGTAGAAATAATATGCCAAGAAACAATTTTTCAGCATTTTCTTGGCATTGAGGGCATCACTTGTTTTTGTTTCCAAATATCTATTAATCTCCAAACTCGTACAACTCAGGAGCTGCATCCTCTGAAGGTGTGCACTACATAGGACACAAAGCCCACACTGAGCTGCAACTGTGACCGCAGCAGAGGTAGAGTAGCATATTTTTGAGGGATATGAGGGTGAGAGAATAAACCATAGTATTTCAGATGATGCAAGAAAATTAATTATTCATTCATTCATTTTTAAATTTGAAAACTTCTCACAGCCCCGAGCAGGTGTTGGATTTTATATCCAGTAAAAATTTAGAATGGCGTTTTCCCAGATGATGTGATAGGACACAAACTTCGTTGGCAGCATAGAAATGGGAGAGACTTTGCTACAGTGCTGCAACACTGTCAGCCTTTAAAGGATGCATCCCCTGAGCTGGGGGAGAGCTTGAGTCTATATCAAACATGTCATTTTGCCACAGCCGTGCACTCACCCCAGCAAACCTCTGCCTGACCACCGCTGTGGAGTCAGGCTCATCTGAACTTTCTCGCCAGCCCGGATCACCGAGACGTGCAATGGTTTCTGCAGAGGAATGTCAAATTACAGTTTGCAGACTCAAATAACAACAAGGGAGATGCTTTTAAGAAACAAAAACAAAAAATCAAAACATTGCATTCTCTCATTATGACAAAGTTAAATACAAATGAAATTATATGCAAAGTATGACTTCTTATGCATCA
Source organism: Haplochromis burtoni (assembly GCF_018398535.1). NCBI lineage: Eukaryota > Metazoa > Chordata > Actinopteri > Cichliformes > Cichlidae > Haplochromis > Haplochromis burtoni. The sequence continues at coordinate 2,870,510 of NW_024582379.1, forward strand.
CAAGCTTCATGCATCAACAAAAATAAACTGTAATGGAATATTAAGAAATGAAGTTTGATTAATTGCCCGTTGAGTTTTCTGTGGTTCTTACCCCTTCACTGTGTTGCACCACAGAAGCAATATTCTGGAGGTTCTGAAAGTTCCCTGAGTTCACAGAACCAAACTCGATCAACTGATCACCGACTCGGAGCCCCTTTTAAAAGAAACAATCACTAAAATTATAGGAGAAACACCCCCCCCCCCAACAATGTTTTGCAGTACAAACTGAAAACAGCTGCTAGCTACAAAAGTTCACATCACTCACAGCTCCACAGGCAGGTGATCCCTCTGTCACAGCATCAAGCTGTGCAAAAGGTGGAGGCAGCGTAACCTGATGTTCCATCGCCTCCTCCTGGGCTTCTGCCTCATCCCGTTCCCGCTTGGCTTTCTCTCGAGCATGCAACTTGTGTAGGGCTTCTTCTATCTCCGCCATGATGGTCTTGTGATCGTTCTGTAAACCTGAGTATAGAATAAATATCTTAATAGGGTTAAAACCAATCTGAAATCAAAGAAATATAATAAATAATAAGTATACATTAAAACATTAAATAACATATTAAGTAAACAAAAATATATAATATACACCCAATAGCCACTTTGTTGAAGACATCTGTTCAACTGCTTGTCAATGCAAATACCTAATCAGCCAATAACATGGCAGCAGCTACACTAAATGTAGCAGGGAGGCTGGTCTGAGTCTTTTAGAATCTGCTGAGATTTTCTCAACCAACCATCTCTAGGGTTTACAGAGACTGGTCAGAAAAACAGAAAATGTCCAGTAAGTGGCAGTTCTCCGGGTGAAAATACTTTGCTGATGTCAGAGGTCAGATGAGAATGGCTTCGAGCTAATAGGAAGGCAACAGTAACTCAAATAACCACTCGTTTAAGCTATGCTGGAGTATCTCTGAACTCACAACATCTGGAACATTGAAACATATGAGCTACAGCAACAGAAGACCACACAAGGCGCTACACCTGTCAACTAAGAACAAGAAACTACAGCTACAATCGGGAGGGGCTCATCAAAATCAAACAACAGAAGATTGGAAAAATGTTTCCTGGTCTGATGAGTTTTTCATTTCTGCTGCAACAAAAGCACGAATCCACTGCATCAGCAGTTCAAGTAGATTATGGTGGTGTAATGGTGTTGGGGATATTTTCTTGGTCCACTCTGGGTCCTTAGTACTGAGTGAGCATCATTTAAACTTCCCACCCTACCAGAGTATTGTTGCTGAACATGTTCATCCCATTTTTAGCACCTTGTTGAATCTATGCATTGAAGCATTAATGCAGCTCTGAAGGCAAAGGTGGGTGCAGTCTGGTGTACACTCTGGCAAGTGTATTACATCTTAGAAAAATAAACGGCATTTAAAATGCTTACTACATGTATTTAAAACCAAATAGAATTATCTGTTGGTGTCATCTTTAAAATCTTTTAGTGACCATTAACATGTACTTTTGTTTCATCATGCCTTGGGAACGTAGATAAGTTATCTGAAATACTACTTTAACTTTTAAAAACGCACCGCACACGTGGTGTGTGCGTAAATTATGAGATATCAGTTTGTGCTTTGATAGCATACATCAGTTTTTCTGCCACACAACATAAAGAGACATTATCTGCCACCAGAGATGGGCAGTAACGCGTTACTTGTAACACGTTACTGTAATCCGATTACTTTTTTCAAGTAACGAGTAAAGTAAGGGATTACTATTGCAAAAATGGTAATTAGATTACTGTTACTTTCCCGTAGGAACGCTGCGTTACTAAAACCGTGGGTTTTTTGCGAGAATGTCTCATGACAGTGACATAAGCAAGTGCAAGGTTTGTGACAACAGCTGTCTGCAGATCAACAGTGGATAATATATCGAGTGCAGGAGAGAGTATGAGCGTGCAGCGTTTAAAGCGTGGAAGTACTGACCTTACTTTGAGTTTGATTCCATAAAAAGTGACAAAAACATTAATGTCCGTTGTGCGTGGGAAGAAAACTTCTTTTTACAGCGAAAAAAACCCCTAAACTTCCAAGCAAGCACCGATGCGCAACGACGTAATGGGAAACTCACAGAGAAATTCGCGGATTCTTCCACTGACCACCGCAGCACACCTGCACCAGGGTAAACCTCCGCCTACCCGACTCCTGCTTTACAGGTGAAAATAGAGCAAAAGGAGCGCTAGTCTTTGATTTTATTTATTTTCTGCTGTGTTTTACTTGCATCTATTTGAAAGACTGAGTGTAAACACACAAAAAAAGAATTTGTGCTGGAATGTGCAGAAAATTGGTTTAAATGTTAAACTAATTTCTTCCAGTCAGAGAATGTTGCATATAATTAAATTTTTGCTTGATGCATAAAGTTAAAAGATTAAAACTGATAAAACAAGTTTTAAAAAGAGATTTTTCCATTTGATTACATTTTGTATGATGGATTATGCAGAAAAAGTAGAATTGGGCTGAAAGATCTATCGCTTTATCACCTATTCAGGTTGTAAATCGTGTTTTTAAAAAGTAACTAAGTAATTAATTACTTTTGAAAATAAGTAATCAGTAAAGTAATGGGATTACTTTTTGGGGAAGTAATCAGTAATTAGTTACTGATTACTTTTTTCAAGTAACTTGACCAACACTGTCTGCCACACAGTCAAACACGACATGCGTGTCTCCAGCTGTCAGGGAAACCACTGAAAGCAAACAAACTGCTGCTCACATGAAATGTTGTGCCTAGCCGTCCTAATCTGGTACAGATTAACATCTGCTCGTGGGTAACCCTCCGCATCCACCAAAGAGTCTTCAACTCCGACCCCCTGCTGTAAATAAAAGTAAACAAAGGCGATTAAAAAAAGACCTTACTGTGACTTAGCTTTGTGCTACGTTTTGCTAATAATATGGTCGCCGACTTACGTCTTGTAGGACATCGTAATACGCCTTTATCTGCTCTTCAATTTCATCTTTCTTCTTGATGAGGTTTTTAACATCATCCATTGTTATTTCGGAGTTTCCAGGAATGTTTTCATCTGTCATCTTCATGGCTGCTCCAACTAGTACTTCCGGTGTAACGCCTGTTTCTTCTTCGCTTGTCTTTATTTGGCAGTAAAGCGCTCCGCTGCCCCTCAATGATTTGCTCGTTGTACGAAAACATTTTAGACGATCTTTAAACTGGTATTACTGCCAACAGCACAAATAATAATGAAATTATTGTTGGTCATTGTTATGTTGTCCAAAACAACTACAGCCGAAAAGCGCAGAATTAGAATGAAATAACTAATAATTTAAATGACACATATAGAATTTCTAAAAAATACCTAAACTGGAACATTTAAACTTTGGCTCATATTTTTTATACTCCTGTGGAAAACACGTTCACCACTGGGTTCCATCAGTACAAAGACCAAATAAAAAACTTCCGACATCTCATACACAACAGTGATCAATGATTCTTCCTTTTGTGCATCTCTCAGCTAAGATGTTTTTGTCCTCTACCTGCTTCCATCTGAGAAGCAGAGCTGTAAGCTCTCAGGGCCCTCCTTCTGTTGAACAAGCTCGTTTGGTTTGGGAGAGAAACACCCTCTCTATTTTTAAGATTAGGTTTAAAACTCTCCTTTTTGATATAGCTCATTGTTTATATGTTTATATGTGACTTTACTCTTAATTATTATGCCGAGACTCTCTTCCACTCGACTGAAGATCTAGATTAGGCAACAATATTCACAAAAGAAAAAAAAAAAAAAAAATTAGGTCAACTTATTGCCTGTATATCCTGAATGACTAGGACCCCGCCCCCCTCCTGATGATGCAGTAATGCTGGTTGTAAATAACAGTTTTGAAGTTGCAAGAGATTATCACTATTTTTGCCCTCACCAAAACTAAACAAAATATTAGTGCGAGGCTTTTTTGAGTACTTTATTTTTCCTGTATACCAATTTATTTATTTTCCAAAAGAGCTACTAACAGTTTTTTTTAAATCATATAAGATGCAGACAGTTATTGCTACTAGAATCTCAGCATGAATTTGAAACCTTTCAGTTTTCCATTTATATGATAAAGTTTTGTTTTGTTTTTTTAATAAAAAAAAGTTAAAGCTTTTAATGGAAATTAGTAAAGGAGGACCAGGTTTGGACTATCAGTCATTGGACTGAGTCATTTCAACATCTGACACCTGTCTGACTTTCCAAAAAGCCAAGCTTCTAAAACTTCTCTGTTGGCAATATGGCAAATAATCATCGGCTTTAGTGAAGGAAAACACCCAAACACATTACATTCAATCATGTGTCACCTTTAATATATTAGATACATACAATCACAGATCTTTAGATGAAGCCCTTGGATTTTTTTCAGAAATCTTTCTAGAGCTGTAAACAACATGCAGCTTGTGCATGCTAAACATTTTTTGCACCCACGTGCTGAGAACAAATACACAGCTTTCACAAATACACCCCTGACTTTTAGTCAAGAACAGTCACACCAACTTGTCCTGTAGCCTACTTTGGAATTTCAGAGCAGCATACATAAAGGCACAATGGTATAAAACTATTCAAAATTATCATAGTGAATAAGTATCATAAAGTGTTTGTTCTACATCTGTAAGTGCTGTGTACCCTGAGTGCTTAAATGGTGCATATGAGATCTCTTATTGGAAAATGGAATGTGATTTATTGGCTCAATGCTTAAATTGGACAGATGGGCAAATAATTTGGACTAAAGTCATTAAAACCTCTGTGAACATTGTGTTACTGCATGCATAAAGTTTCCTTCATCTTCAGCTGGCTTACAAATGCCCTACTCCTGCATTGGGAGCATGTGCAAATGTGGCACTGGAAAGTACGCTTCATTTGTCCTGCAGCCTACAAATGTTAGTGCTGACGATTAAATAAAGTCAAGTGCCAGATTAGCTCTATTAATAGAAATGCCTAACAGCCCGTTTCCCTCAAACCTCCGTCTTGATCCTCAAGCACCAGCACTGACTCCTCCTTATTATCCTGAGTGGACAACAAAACCTCCTTCTGAGCAGTTATCTCCTTCTGAGCCAGGACAAATTGGCTTCTGGTCTCATCCAGCTGTGAATGAACTTCTTGCACCCACTTTTGTAGCTGCGCATTGAGAGCATCCATACCTTGGTCCAGCTTCTCCTGCCTGCCTTTGAGGTCTTCTAGCAGGTTCTGTGTGTCACTGATCACCTGCTGCCTCCTGTTTAATGCACAGGGAGTACGCTGACCCAGCATGTAGCCTTCAAACTCTTCTGGACTGAGGCTGAGTGCTGGCCCATCCAGCTTTTCAATGAAGGCCACAGCACAGGACTAAATAAAGAGATGCGGACACCCGTATGAGTTATTAACAGGTCTAACAACACCCTGTGGTGTATGATGGGTGAGGAACTTTTCAGTCAACTCACCAAATTTGTGAAATAGTAGCCGCTCTCTCCTGCCATCAGACTGTGAGGGAGCCCAAAACGAATCACGTATTGCATGTTGGAGTGGAGGCGAGGCGGATTGGCCTTCAGCACCACGTAAACCAGGCTTGACAAGAAGTCATCAGCATTAGCAGGCTCACTGTTTGAGCGGGAAAGGGCTTCGAAGACATGCTGGCTGCATTTGGAAACGCACGCGAGTTTGTCTTGAGGTGCTCGTTTGGCATCCATTTCGATTATGGCTGTGGGAAAAATAAAGGCTGGAACTCATTTCAAATGTTATGACATTGACAAAATATGCCTCCCTTTATCATTAAAGTAACAGTTTTTCATTTTGGGAAATGCACTTTTTCTTTTCTTATGTCAGGGAGTTAAATACGAGGCTGCAGTTGGCAAGCCTGGACCCGTACACAGGTAATATGTTACCAGCATCAAAGTTGCTCATGACATGAATCTTTTGATGCAATTTTTAGATAAGAAAGCAAACAAATGCATTTCCCACCATGTCAAATTGCTCATTTAAGTATTGAGATTTTAAATCACCAGTTATAGCAGGCAGAAAGGGGTCGCCTGTGACAGAGACCTTTTCATCAGGAAAAGGTACGCCTAGCATCTGCGGCGTAACCCAGTTCAAAGAACTGCAAATAAGAGACATTAGTTATAAAAAAAAAAACAAAAACACAAAACTTCTAATCCTGACTTTTAACTCAGGATTAGAAGTTTGGGGTTTTTTTTCCAAGATGGGTAAAACCAAAACAAAACACAGCTGATGTACCGGATCCTTCTCTGGAGAGCCAGGTCCTTCTGTTCATCATCACAGCTGTCATGGCAGAAAACCCATTTGTGCAGCCGTGTCATTATTAACTTCTCTACATGCTCCATTATCTGAGTGACCTGAGCTTCAGGAAAACCTGAAAACATAAACAGCGATTTAAAAGCCACTTTAAATACAAATATTGCATCATACACAGTTTGGAACAGATCTGTACTCACTGCTAAAATATTCAGCAAAAGACTGATAAAAATCCTGCACGAGGTCTGACTGCTTCTGCACCGGCAGATCCTGCAAAGATGACGTGAATCGATGATCAGGATGCCTCTAGCTCGTGACATAATTGTCGTGTTAGATGCTTAAACTGCTTACATGGTATGCCTCCATTGTGTTGAGAAAAGCTGTACAGCGGGACTGCAAGCGCTGGGAAGGAGGACTCCGAAGTATCTTTAGGAAACCAGTGAAGTCTCCAGGCTCAAGGTTTTCGTAGGCTTTTAACACATTTGCACGGCTTTCAGAAGACTCTGGAGGGACAAATAGTCAAAAGGTGAAGAGGCAGCAAAATCCAAACAGATAGCCAGATAATCTAATCCAGGGGTGAGGGAACTCTAGGCCTCAAGCGCCAGTGTCCTGCAGGTTTTAGATGCGTCCTTGATCCAACACAGCTATATAATATGGGTAAATTACATCCTTAACATGTCTTGAGGTTCTCCAGAGGCCTGGTAATACTATATATAGGTATGCATAATTTGGATGTGTACAAAAGACCAAAACAGTATATATAGTGCATTCTGGTTCAGCAGAAGGTATGGTGGATGTTTGTGTACAGTGATTATTAGTAAAGTCTGTTGCCTTATTCTCTGCATTTTGCTGGGGGTTTTTTTTTTCTTACAGACAGCAAAAATACTGAGTGAAGGTTAAAACTTTTACCTTCATGGACTTAATGACAATGTTTAGAGGAAGAATTCTGGCTTTCTATTCAGAGGAGCTGGGTAGTATTAAGTTATTCTTCTTTTTGAGTATTTCAGAGAGACAGGATTGCAGAAAAAAAGTAAAAAGGGCCACCATGGTTGGTGTGACAGAGGAGGATGCTTGGACAAGGTGAAATGGAGGCAGCTGATCTGCTGTGGCAACCTCAAATGGGGCTAGCTGCTGTAACTGGCTGTTGACCTAATAATGACTTTAAGAAAACCACAAAACTAAAGTTTTACCTTGAGGTTTTGGAGGCGATGGGCTGCCCCAGAACAGTCTTCTCACTGTGTTAATTCGACGACCTTTCTCAATGTTTTTCTTCTCCTCAAATTTGGAGAATGTGGGGAGCGTTCCATCACTGCGCGGTCTATGAGGAATGAAAGGATTAGACATCTCTGTCCCGAGCTGAGAGACAGAAAACAAATGGAAGGTCTCTCTATCTGTATTTAGACTGATGCGTTATACCCTCACATATCCAGATGTCATATTAAAGGGCAGTATTCTCACATACATTTTCAATATACTTTAACATAATGAGCAAACGTAACAGCATGAATAAAGTTTACCTAATTTCTTCTCTCGGGGTTCCAGCGGCCCGTGCCCTCTCTCTCCAGCACTTGGAGCACAAACCCTGCCATGCTGGGTTTCCATAGTAACCACAGGCGTTCTTACAGAGCAGCTCCTCCTGAGAAACTCTGATTCCTCTCTGTTTATCCATCCACATGTCTTTTATATGCTACCTGCTGGACGTACAATTCAGCTTTAGAGCACAAAAAAAGTAAAGTTCCACTATACTTATCATCATAATTATTATACTTAACTACTCAATATTTGTCTTATAAAAAATGTCAGTAATTTTAAAGAAAGCTCAGTTGTGTGTTTGAAACTATAGCCTGGTTATGCGTACCATAGCCCAACACCCTGTGAAGAAAAAAAAAAAAAAAAAACCCTCAACCAAGTCTCATTTTATGATTCTGGATGACCACATAATGTCAGAATTGCAGTGACGCAAAGAACATTAAACTGAACAACTAAAACTGATAAATATAAGATTGGAAAGATGTCCAAATTCCATTTTGGCACAGGGTCAGAAAACATTAATGCATGGATCCATCTTGCCTTGTATCAATTGTTCAGGCTGGTGGTGCTGTGCAAACTTTGAACCTTAGTGCCGACTAAGCATTGCTTAAACACCACAGCATAACTGAGTATTGTTGCTCACCACTTCCATCCCTCTATGACCACAGTGTTCCTATCTTCTGATGGGACAGACAACACACCATTTCACAAAGCTCAAATCATCACAAACTGGTTTACTGAACACGACAATGCGTTCACTGTACTTGAGTGGGCTCCACAGTCACCAGATCTCAATCTAATAAAGCACCTTTGGGATGTGATGGAACGGGAGATTCACATCATAGATGTGCAGCTGACAAATCTGCAGCAACAGTGTGATGCTGTCATGTCAATATGGACAAAAATATCTGCGTAATGCTTCCGGTTCAATGCTGAATCTATAGCGTGAAGCATTAAGGCCAATCTGATTGCAAAAGGGAATCCAAGCCGACACTAGCAAGGTCTACTTAAAGTGTCCAGTGAGTGAAAAATATCCTAAAATATCCTAGTATCCTAAGACGTCTTATACATTTCTATGGCGCTGAGAGTTAACTAACTTTTTCGGCAGTATCGAGTACTATTGCAAAAAGCTATAGCCTCGTGGTAACATTTTATTCAAAACTTTTCAATGAAGGCATAATGTCTAATCCCCGAGTGTATAAGAGTTGGGTGTTAGCCGTTAGCATCTCAAGCTGGAGCGGCTGACTGTCAGCTGAGGGGGATTGGCGACAAGAACCGCTGGCTAATGCTAATGCTAGTACCAACTAAAAGCGAGTGACCAGTCAATCATTAAATCAGTCACCAAAACCTCGTTTTAAACACAACCATCAGTCTCACCTGTCAGCTGATAAAACCATTACCAGTCCCCGCTGTTATCTTATCAAAGCGCTCCTTTACTTTCTGGAGTCGTCACAGTCATAAACGCTTCATACTGATAACGAGAACCTTTCAGACCTCAGTTGAAGACATTCAGTAAGAAAAAACGAAAGGCTAAGAACAGGTAGCAAACATTAATAACGCCCAGTGGCACGAAACAGAACCAGAAAGTCCGCCGCTTCTAAAGCCGTGCAACCGGAAAAACCATCCAGAAGGAAACCGTGAAAGTACAGGACACTGTGTCGACCCTTCAAAGTAAAAGCTTTATATATACCGAGCATCTGTAGATTTCAAAATAAAACATATTTTTGGTTAATGCGATCTCGAATTATTATAGTTAATAACCACATAATCTTGTCTATCGTGGCTTTTATCTTTAAAAAAAAATACATAATCAAATAATGGAATAATTGTCAACTAATCAAAATTACAAAAATATTTAAATACATAATTATTTTTATTTAAAAACATATTTAATCATGTCACTATTTGATTAAATATGATACAGTGCATCGTGAGTTTATTTTATCTGTCAACCTCCCAGATCATAAATGTCAGGGGGCAGGGCTAAGTGAACTGGTTTGTGTTTGTATAAAACAAGCAGCGGTTAGTAGATCACCCACAGAGCTTTCCAAACCAAATCTATCCCATAAGGGCATATATGACAGCTTTGACCACACAGTTTTTATTGGGTTTCTTGCATGGAGCACTGTTCAGAACCTGTGATACATAAATTAGAACAGGAGCAACTATAATAATTTTTATTTCATAATTTTTAAAGGCAATTGAATTTTTTTTGTTGACAATTGTTTTCATTGGAATGTCTATACTAAACTTATTTAGGACATTCCTGGCTTACTATGAGCACCAAAGATCCTATAAGTAATGTAACAATTACAATAAATAAACATATTAAATGACCAGAAAGATCCTCCTGGTGTTTTCATATCGAAAGGAAAGCATTTCCCCCCACCTTTATTGCTTTCGAGTGCTTTTGTGACTATCATGCTTTTAATTTGAAAAGGCTCATCCGTTGATCTTCTGTAACTAGGCAACAAAACGCTTCCCTCCAAGTAGCAGCCAGACAGAACAGACAAAAACTTTTGGTAGGAATAAAATTAGAAAGAGCAAATATCGAATAGAGCTTAAATGTGTTGTTTTTCTGTTACTATTTGGCCTACAGTTAATTTAGGGCAAGGATAACAAGGAGAAGGCTTATATAAGTACCAAAAGGTAAGGTTAAGCATAATGGAGCCACCCACAAGCTATGAAGCTGAAAAGCACCCAGTAGTGGGACAAGAACAAGACAGGGGAGAAGCAGGTAAGGATAAAGAAAAGGAAAACTCTGACATACCGAGGAGGACTGGGCAGTCTCAAGTCTACACTGCAACTAGAGACACACTTTTCTCAAAGAAGACAACTGATGCTGAAGCACATGTACTGGTAAGTATGTCCCAATCAGTGTTTATATTTGAGTGTAATTTGAAAGTATTTGTCTGTTTTACTTCACATATTCTTGGCAATACCCTAAACCTGTCCTTCATCCAGTCACTAGATTTCATCTGTGGCATGAGCCCTGCTCTTCCCGTTTTCACTCTGCAAGACCAGGATGAGCTGGTTTTGCTCTATGCTGCGGCTCATGTTGGGATTATTTACAATCACACCTCAAAGTCCCGGCACATGCTTAAGGTAAAAATCACTTCAGCTTTTTGAACAATGTAAGAGTAAGTCATTGCTTTAAGTTGCAATAAACAGTCTGACAAATCAGATCATGTTAGCCTGGGTTTTCATGTTAAATGTTCACAGTATATATCTTTTCATAAAAGGTGTGCAGATTTATATATTCTCCTTAATGTCTTTAGGGGCACTCCCACTCCATTTCATCTATGTGTGTGAGTGAAGACAGACGCTGGATTGCAACAGCAGACCGGGGACCAAATGGCATGGTGATCATATGGGACTCCTACTCTGGGTATCTCTTCATTCTTCACACATTGAGGCATTTTCACTGCATTAACCTTGCTCTCAATGGTAACCACCTATATGATAAATGTTACAGTATTCCTGTGAACACGTTGTTTGACTGTCACCCTGACGCCGGTGTCATAGCAATAGTGTTTTCAAGCGACACAAAACATCTGGCAACACTTGGGACAGAAGAATTTCAAGTAAGTATGGCAGCTCAGGGCTGTCACAATATCAAATTTCCACCGAGCTATTGTGCTGGCAAAAAATACAAATAAAAAATAAATCACTGTAATCATAATATGTGTATGGAAAATAAAAAATGATAGCAGCATCAGTAAAATGTATATAAATTAATCGCTCTTTTTAAAATTTGTTTTTCTAATATTTCAATGAAACTGCATTTTAGTCATTTTAGGTCATTTTTTTAAGAGTCATATCACCATGTGGGATTGGCAGTCATATGGAAAAGAAGGTTTTGCAGGACGGTTTCTGTGAAAAAATAAGTACACCCCATGAATCGGTGGCTTTTAGAACCACCTTTAGTAGCAATAACCATTTTCTGTATGACTTTATCAGTCTCTTGCATTATTGTGGAAAACTTTTGACATTGAGGTTTGTGGGTATTCATTTATTCACCATTATTCACCATTCACCATTCACCATTATTCACCATTCATTTATTCACCTTAAGCTGTGCTGTGCTTAAGGTCCCAGCACAGCATTTTAATCAGGTTGAGGTCTGGACTCTGACTAAAAACTTTGACCAAACTTTTACATTATGACCTAAAATCTCCACTTAGGTCTCATCTGTCCAAAGAACATTGTTACATAAGTCTTGTGATTTGTTCAGATGCAACTTTGCAAAACTAACCTGTTTTGCCATGTTCTTGTTAGAAGAGAAGAGGCTTTATCACGACAGCCCTTCTAGACCAGCCATACTTGATCAGTCTTTTTCTAATTTTCTAAATATAGCATTTATCATGCAAACCAAGGACTTTAGAGTCTCCGATGTAGCTCTTGAGTTTTTTTGCAGTTTCTCTGAGCAGGGGTGGATTTGCTGAGACATCCATTCCTGGAAAGACTGTGAGACTGTATTAATACAAACCTAACCTGAAAGTTCCAGACCAGCAAACTGCCAAAACTTCTCCTGTTACAGAGGTGCTCACACTTGATGAGGATAACCATATAGTTTACAGCAAAGATTATTAGATTAGATTTACATTTCATATTATATCTATATTTCTACATTTATCTGTCTATATTTACATAATATCTCTATCATCACCTGGCTGCTAAAGCAGTAAGTGTGCACTTTCTTTTTCACATGACTGCAGCTGGTCAAAAAAAGTTATAGCGCATGCAAGGTCTCCCTTTTAGTTACATTTTACCAGACTAATCTTCTAGCCCTGTTATTTCCTGGTCAAAAGAAATGTCTAATATAGTCAAATTTCAACATTTGTAAGTATAGACTGTGAAATGTTGACAGTTTGGCCATATCGCAATGATGAAACAATTTTAGTGAAAAAGTGAACCAAATGGTGCGATTTTTGACCCCCTCCTATGCAATCATGAGGCGTGTAGCTCAGAGAATGCTGCTGATGTGGAAGGTAACATTTTGTATGGCTTATTTAAATATACTGCAGCTATTACACAAAAAAAGCTGATTCTGAGGATGTTTTGTGAGAAAACTTTACACATTGTATGCTGTCCTTTTCACACAAAATGGTGTAAGTCAGTTATTTAACCAGAATTGTCCAAACGTATACAAAATTACAATTACATAGTTATTTATACTATTATCACATTTTATTTTACATATAAGAGTTACACTGACACCCACAGTTTAGATACACCTAAAAAGAAAAGAAGTTACTGCTGAGATTATGAAACATGCTCTTCACGAAAAGGGAAATTTTATATTAAGCAACACTTCCTGGTCTTAGAAACACTTACATACAAACACAATAGGACAAACAGTGGCTGTATGGTAAAAGCAAACTTTTCATGAACTGACAATCTGCTTAAATTATATGGCGATCTTTTCAGCGTGTGTGCATTTGGGACTGGACCAATGAATCAGAACAGCCTTTGTGGTTTACCGAGCTCAATCCTAAATATGGTTTTCAGGTAAATAAGCTTTCTCAGTATGTGAATAGCACCATTGCTTTATGGAAACGGCACTGTGGTGAACAGATGTTGAAGTGTTAAGCTGTTTTTCAGGATTACATCATGTTTAGGCTGAAGAATAGCTCTCAGCTGCTCAGCAGCAGTGAAAGTCATGTGTTATTCTACAGCAGCGTGAGTTCAGCTGTTCAGTTTGTTTTTTTTTAAAGCGTAGTACAACTGTTATGTATTTATTGTGATAGTGATAGACTCATCCTTTTTCAGGCAAGTGGAAGTCTGCAGTACACTGACCTGAAGTTCAAGAAGGTGAAGATAATCTTCTAAATTTGAAGTTGTTATTAAACTGTCTGTCTCATTATGTAACTGAATATATTGATTTGTGTTCTGGTGTGTTTTGCCATTACAGTTCAATAAGGAAACCAGTGGTGCTGCTGAATTTACTTTGGACCGTTCTGAAAAATTTGGTGTGGCAAATATGTCTCTCAGTCGGTCTGTGTTTCACTGGGAAGAGCCTAAGATCTTAATAGCCTCTGGAGGTGGTGTTGTTGAGTGGCTTGTGAAAGAAGACACGGCCAATCGAATCAACCTCCAGCAACAGCAAATCACTGTTCTGGCCGTCACCGACAGGTGGGCACAGCAAGAAATATTGTCTGTTGTTGCATGTGAGTTGTGACCTGCATTCACCGGTTCCTAATCTATCTTTGTCTGTATGCTTGCACAGCTGCATCGTAACGTGCAATACTGAAAGCCACATCTGCTTTTACAATGGCAAATTCACCCTGCTCGCTTGGTACACTGAATTAAATCTGGATGCCATTGTTTCTATTTCATTTTCCAAAGAGTGGATAAGGAGGCAGCAGGAGTACAGACTGGATTCCAAACCCTTAATTACCAGGTATACAAATTTACTCTACTACAGTGTTCAGCCTAAAGAGCCACTGAACCAGTAGATCAGACTTTTACTGGCCATAAAAGAGACACCAGTCTGATTACTTTCTATACTCAAGTACATAGCAAATATTATTGGTAGATTTATATTTTATATTATAAATCTAAAGCTTGATGCACTGTAGTAACCACTGCTTCCCTTTTTAGATTCAGCCCTGTACGTTGCAGGTACCATTGCTAGAGAGAGATGGATTTATTTCTGTCAGCACTGAGCAAAAATACAAGATAGACAGACAGCTTCTATTTTACCTACTTCTCCTTATATGAGTTTGTGGTACTGCTATGTTTAACAAACTTGTGGTGGACAGGAGCAGACAAAACTGTGGCTTATTTTAAAAAACAGCTGAAAAATTCATCAGTTTAGACAGGCGTTTGGGTAATGTTTTTGTGTAATATGTTTGTTTTTTTTGTCTGATGTATTTTTACATTCCCTGTAAAGTACTTTGTAACCGATTCCTGGCTTTAAAAGTGCTATGTAAATCAATTTTACTTACTTACTTTACTTACAAAAAGTTCACTTTTCTGCTTTTAATTTATGTGCAGAGGTAGTTTAAAGAGATTAAAAGAAAATAATAGTGAGCATCCATTCATGTTCACAGAGGAATTGATCTGTGCTGGCCAATCAACATAGGCCACACACTTTTTTTACTGGCTCAAAGCCATCAGGACACTTGCTATGTTGAACCCGATACTATATCTTCACGCTGAACTGTTTTACACAGCATAATAAAAATACAGATTATCCATTTTTAGGCAAGCTGACCTGTCTTTTTCTGCAGGAACTTCACTGTGACCACTGTCAGTCACAGAGTTGTGCATGTGAACGCAGAGAGCCTCATCACTCGAATTGTGCTGGACGAGGATTATGAGCCTATACATGCACTGACATGCCACCCCAGTCAGTCAGCTGTGGTCACTGGCAACCATGGAGGCATTTTAGAAATGTGGGACTATAGCAGCAAAGTACGCAGTGGTAGAAAGGTCTTTAACACAGAGAAGCAGATTCAGTGTGTCACATTTGACCCTAAAGGTAAGGTCAGACTATGTTTAAAAAGAAAAGTGCTTCCATATCCTCAGTGTGTAAAAGCTGCTGTTAGATTTTGTTTGTCACATTTCATTTCTAAACAGGATTATATCTGGCTGTTGGTTTTGCAAGTGGAGCTGTTCACATACTGAATGCCAGAACCTTAGAGAGTGAACAAGAGGAAGCTTTACATTACACCAAAGACAGCATCCAACTCATCACCTTCTCCTCAGACTCAAAATATCTCGCCACTGCGGTGAGTGAGAGAACTGTGTGGATTGGAATTTGTTATAATGTATTGAGTTTTGTTAGAGCTGTCATTGTTACAGAAACATTTTTTGTTGTTGTTGTGAGATGATTTAAGATTTGCGCGTCTGTCAGGATGCTGGAAAAGCAGTGTCAGTGTTTCACTTGATCACCAAAGAAGGCTCTTTACCTCAGTGGATGCATTTGGGTAGGATCCACTCTCACTACAAGCCCATCAAAGATCTTCTTTTTGGGGTTCACCTGGACAGCACCCAACCCAGACTACTCTCTCTGGGAATGGACTGCCAACTGGTTAGTCTACCTGGTCTAAGTTGCAGCACTCTTCTCTACTTCACTGTTTTGTTTTTGACACGATAATGGTACACGCAAATCTCTGTGCTTGTGTGGAACTGAATAAAAGGTGGAGTACGACCTGGAGAACAGCAGCATGGACCGGCTTGTCATCTTAAGCTCGGAGCGCATTGAGCAAAGCGGCGTGCCAATGTGCATGACTTGGTATCCTCCCCTAACGGCAGAGCAGTTTCTCCTCATCATCACAGATCAATATAAGATGAGGCTTTTCAACAGCACAACAAAGATGTGCAGGTCTGCAAAATACTGTAACAAGATCAGTCAGATGTTGTGTCACAGCAAAATACTCACGCATCTCTATTACATGTTTTACAAAAACAGAAAGACCCTTCAAGGCCCAACATATGGCTCTCCAATTAAAAAGATAGTTGTTCTTCCCAAGTCTGAAAAAGCTGATACAAACTCATATTACCTGGCGTTCATCACAATGGAAAAGGTCAGTGTTTGCAGTATTTTACTGACAAATGTTTGACTTTCACTTCCACCAAATGGTGTGTCTTGTTTAAATTCCTGCAGTCGACTGAATACAGAAGTTTTTTGTGTCTTTCTTTTCTCTGATCAAATTGTCATCACATTGACAGTGATACTGTCATGAAGAGTATTTTGTATTTTCTTTAGTTGGGTCTCCAGATTCTGCCACTGGATGGGAACCCCTACAAGTCGAATGCTTTGATCTGCCATTCAGCAGGAGTGTCTGCGTTTGCCTGCTCCTATGATGGCAGATTCATTTTCACTGCAGGAGGAGCAGACTGCACAGTCCTCTCATGGGAAATAAACTTGAAGTATGTTTTTTTTCTAAATAGCAACCTTGTAATCAGTCGAAATGAAAGAGCAGTATAATGATGTTTCCTGAAATCTGTCTCCTTTCTTGTGATGAATGTAGTGTGCTTGAGGCAGCAGCCGCTTTGGGCGGAAAGGACATGGTACCTTTTTACAATCTCTTAGAGGGAGGACGAGATGGCAAGTTCTACAGAGTGAGTAACATTTTTCCTTTTTCTGCTGAGCTTTAAGTAAACAAGCATAGCATTATTCAGATTTTTTTAGACTGAAACATGTTAGAGGCACACTTACTCAAGTGATTGTTAATGCAAATATATCAGCTTGGATATGGCAGCAGTGTATGTAGACATGGTCAAGATGATGGTCAAGGCACCCTGCTGAAGGCCAAACTGAGCATCAGAATGGGAAAAAAGGTGATTTAAGTAACTTTGAACATGGCATGGTTGTTAGTGCCAGATGGGCTCATCTGAGTTTTTCAAAAACTGCTGCTCTGCGAGTATTTTCCCACACAACCAATTCTATGGTTCACAGAGACTAAATACCCAGTGAGCGGCAGTTCTCTGGGGAAAAAATGTGTTGCTGATTTCCTGAGTCAGAGGAGAATATCAATACTGCTTTGACCTGACAGAAAGGCAACAGAAACTTAAATGACCACTTCTTGCAACGAACGTATGCAGAAGATTAACTCTTTGAAGCAGATGGGCTACAGCAGGACATCCCAATCATCCCCCCAATCATCTCCCAGTGTCACAGTAGATCAGGTCAGGAGACAACTGAGGAAGCTTTGCCCCAGGAAGGCAGCAGGCCCAGACAAGGTGTGTCCAAGGATGCTAAAGGCGTGTGCTGCTGAACTTGGGGAGCCGCTACAACGAGTCTTCAATCTCAGTCTGCAACTGGGGAGAGTGCCCGCCCTATGGAAGACATCCTGCATCGTCCCAGTCCTCAAAAGGAACCGGCCCAATGAGCTGAATGACTTCCGACCGGTGGCACTGACGTCACATCTTATGAAGACTCTAGAGCGGCTCTTCCTCAACCTCCTCCAACCACAGGTACAACATGCCCAGGACCCACTACAGTTCACATACAAGGCGGATGTCGGAGTGGAGGATGCCATCCTGTACCTCCTGCATAGAGCCCACTCACACCTGGATGGGGGAAAAGGCACGGTCAGGATCCTGTTTCTTGACTTTTCCAGTGCCATTTAATACCATCCGGCCCTGCCTGCTTCAGGAAAAACTAAACAGGCTGCAGGTGGACCCCTGCCTGGTCACTTGGATCTCCGACTACCTCACTGACAGACCACAGTATGTCAGGCTGAAGGACATCACGTCTGACACTGTGGTCAGCAGCACAGGAGCACCACAGGGAACTGTGCTGCCCCCTCTTATCTTTACCCTGTACACCTCTGACTTCTGCTACAACTCTGAATTATGCCATATTCAGAAGTTTGCAGACGACACGGCCATCGTGGGGTATATCTGGGATGATCAGGAAGAGGAGTACAGAAGTCTGGTGAGGAACTTCGTCACATGGAGTCAGACAAACCACCTGCAACTCAACATCTCAAAGACCAAGGAACTGGTTGTGGACTTCGGGAGGTCCAGAACAGGTCCACTGCCGGTTCAGATAGAGGGAGAGGAGGTGGAGGTGATCAACAAGTACAAGTACCTCGGGCTATGGGTGGACAACAAACTGGACTGGTCATGCAACACAGACCACCTGTATAAAAAAGCCCAAAGCCGACTGTTCTTCCTCAGGCGGCTGAGGTCTTTTAACATCTGCAGGAAGCTCCTGAGGATGTTTTACCAGTCAGTGGTTGCTGGAGTACTTTTGGGGGAGCAGCACAGCAAAGGAGGACTCATCCAGGCTGGAAAAACTGATCAGGAAGGCTGGCTCTGTGGTCGGCATGAAGCTGGACACTCTGGTGACAGTGGCAGAGAAAAGGACACTAAAAAAACTGCTGCACACGGCCATAAACAACCAGAGGAGTCTGTTCAGTGACAGGTTAAAAAAAAAAAAACCTCCTTTGTCCCACACGCCATCAAACTGTTTAACTCCTCTCTGGAGGGGAAACAGGAGGACAAAGGAGGGGGGAACAACTAAGCTGTAGTGCCTCTTCACTGTGCAATACTTTTTGTTAATAACCAACGGTGCAATAGACTTCAATACTTGAAATGTGCAATTCCCTTGTATTCTTATTCCTATTTATTCTATTTATCCCTTTTGTATATGCTTTATTTATATATGTCTCTGTATTTATATATGTGTATATATGGTATTCTGCTCACATTCTGTAACTTCTGTCAGTGCTGTGCTATTTGGAAACCGAATTTCCCAGAGGAACCCACCTGAGGGATTAATAAAGTTTTATCTTATCTTATCTCTCTTATCTTACAGCAGCTAAAAACAACACCGGGTGCCACTTCTGTCTGCTAAGAACAGGAAATTGAAGCCACAATTCACACAAGCTCACCAAAATTGGACAGGGAAGAAAAAACATCTGATGTCTAATGAGTCTCAGGCAGATGATGCTCAGCTGAGCACCAACCGACTCCACTCTGCCATCTATTCAGCAGTATGTGGACTATAAAACATGGGATAATAAAACTCTTGACCATCTATATGCAGACAGCAGGAATGCATACAAAGCCCCCGCCCTGCCCCCAGTAGGTATTTCAGACAACAACCTGGTCCTGTTAAGATCTCAATATGTCCCTGCTCTTCAAAGACTCCATGTTGCCATGAAGTCTGTGATGAGGTGGATTCAGGAAGATTGCGAAGTTCTGATCCATACTCCCCTTCGACAATGCAAAGTCGTTGTGTCATCCCCATGTGCAAAGCCACATGGGGATGACATCATCAGAATCGTGGATTGTATCACAAGTTATATAAATTTCTGCAAGGATACCATTGTCCTAAACAGCATGCCCGATGTTTACCTAAGAACAAACCCTGGATCACCATTGACCTGAAAGCCCTAATGAATGAAAAAAGAGGGTTTTCAGTTCAGGAAATAAGAACGAGCAAAAAAGGATACAGTACTGGACCCCTGTTGCCCCTCCCTACACAGCACCAATCTTAACACCTCATCAGCCATCAAACGTTCTTCCACTTTGTGTTCCTCTGCCTGTCTCAGTGAGAGACAGGAAGTCACTAAACAAACTGCTCTCAATCATCCGCTCCACACTACAGAGGGACCAGAGCTCATTCTCCCTCAGATTTAGTGCTACCATAAAGAATGCTACAGGAAATAATTCCCACAGTCCTTTATATAACTCTACCATAACTCTTCTTTTTGTGACAGGTGAACACACCTGTCAGGATATAAAAAAAATTCCAAACATTTTACACACTTTTTGCACTACCTCAGATTACCCCTGAGGTAGTTTTACTTTTAGTTTTAACTTTCAGCAGTTCTGAAAGCAAAAAGTGGTCCAACATGGACGATCAACATGTAACTAATAAAGTGTCCACTGGCATTAATGGCATTATATAATATGGTATTTTGTGCACCAAAAACTACAATACATGTATGTATTTGTTTGATCTCTGGTTGTTAAGCATATAAATGTCTCTTTTTAATTCACGGAGCTCTGTTGTTAAATGTTTATGTATTAATTCTCCTCCTTTTACTTACTATTTTTTCTTTTTAAATTGTGTTTATTTCATTGAGCTATTCTTTTTTTTTTTATTTTATTTAAACCTACATGACCTACACAATAATTTCCCAACTTTCCCCAAAAAAGTTTATTTAATCTAACAGATTCATTGTGCTTTTAATTCTGTTGGTTCTCAGAGAGAAAGGCATATGTGCATGAATTTCGCTTATTTAATTGAAATTTTCTTTAAAAAATATGAGCCTACACTTTTTTATGCATGGCTATACAAAATGAATTTACAGAGAAATATATTTAAAAAAAAATATGGCAACTATTTTGGACATTCGGAACTGAAGACCAATGCACATGGCCACGCATAAAATGTATTTCTAAATAGTACAAGAAAATAAGATAAGTCCTCGCCCTAGTACAAGTTTTAAAACTGTTGTTTACTGTGACATTTTAATCAGTAATGGGAGTTCTTCTGTCTTTAGGAGATGGAGGACTTTTTTTATTACTGCCAAGTCCATCATCAAGGCGTGGACTCGATGGAGAAACGACAAGTGTCTTGCAAAATCCCCTTGTCAGAGGTTTCCTCTCTCATGAGAGCTTTGGGGTACTATCCTACTGAACAAGAGGTAAATTCAGTGAAACTAAAACCGGCACTTAATTTCAACCCTTTAATAACAGTTAAACATATTTTCTTCACCAGATAGAAGACATGCAAAATGAAGTTAAGTTCAGTAAGTATGCCGAAACAGGAAAATATGTAAATGACATTGACCTGGAGGAATTTATCAAGCTGTATGTCAACCACCGGCCGGCCTTCAGCATCTCTAGCAGTGATCTGGTTAGAGCTTTTTGGGCCCTTGGGAAGGTTGACAGCACAGGACAGCCCGTCCTACAGAGACAAGAGCTGATAGAACTTCTACAGGTTCGAGGTAACGAGAATGATTGGTCAGCATCTTACTGGTTATAAATCTTAATCCTATGGTCCATGTTTTATTGTCAGTTTTTATTAGCTCATCCAACACGTTTGTTATTTTGATATTAAACCCAGGAGAACACATGACAGAGGAAGAAGTGGTGGAGTGTTTCACTGCTCTTTTAGGCCTCGATGATGTGGAGGAGGAGGAGGAAGAAGGAGGGGGACTATCTGAACCTAAAAGTGTGTAATGCAACAACACATACTTCCAAGTCATTACCAAAAAATTCACATAAATGCTGAGACTAAAATATTTTTTTCTGTGCATGTACTCAGGTGGACATTCAGAGTATACACTGGACTCTGTGATCCCAAGTGAGATATCTGTGGAGACATTCACAGGTCAGATCCTGGGCTTCACGTCCTCAGCAGAGCAGAGCAGCAAGTCTTCCCCTCCAGAGTGATGAACCAAAAACGTCTGCCTGAGAATCTATGTTTATGACGAGGTTTTAGCTCTGCTGGTCTGTTTAAAGACCAGCAGTATTACTGTAACATGTTATTAACAGAAGGTAGAGTGTAATCTGTGTTTAGCTTAAAATATAAAACATATCTTATACTAATACAAAAAGTCAGTTAAGCAGTAGAGAGTTTTTTTCTGTTGATATTTGAGTGTTTCTGATGACAATCGCTTCCACATGTTAAATGGATAAAATGCATTCTAATAAAGGAAGATTTAAAACAAGTCTTGTTCTCTTTTATCAGCCGCTCCCTTCATAGGTCGCCACAGCGGATCATCTGGCTTCATAGGATCTTCTGTCAAATCATCCTGCTGCATGTCCTCCTTCACCACACCCACGGATCTTCTCTGAGGTCTTCCTCTTTTCTTTCTACCTTGCAGCTCAATATTCTAAAGCCCTTTTTCTGATATATCACCTATCCTCGCCAAACCATCTCAGACTTGTTTCTCTAACCTTGTCTCTAAACCACTAAACCCGATCCTTAAATTAAAGATATTTTCACAATTCACAAGCGTGATCATTCGTCTTTCCTCGCTGCAGAAACGTGCCTGTGGCTGCAGGGTCTGATTAGTGGGCGGGGCTCTGAGGCGGCCCAATCAGAGGCGCTTTTCGACAGGAACTTCCTGCTCTGGGCAGAGGGTCCAGTGAGCAGCTTCTCGTCAGCTGGTGGTTGAGACTCGTAGCTACGTCAACTCAAGACAACAAGTTAAGTTGGGAGTTTAATGACCGACAGCGAGCTTAGCGATGAGTGAACCGAGGGCCTCGACTCCGCGGCGTGAAGCTGGTGAAGTTTAACGGTCGGCGTGTTCTCCGGAGAGACTCATGAAAGGGAGAGTTTTATTGTTCTAGCTTGCTGGCTAACTTTAGCCATTTGTCTGGTGAGTTATCGACATGGCTATGAGCGAGGTGTCCCTGCGGCACAAATACCGTTGCCCTTCCGCGAGCATAAAGCAGGAGCAGGATGACGACTCGGACACGGAGGAGACTCACCTAGGGCTGAGGAAGGCAGAAGGACTGGAGTCTCAGATCATCCATAGCGGACACTTCATGGTGTCCTCGCCCCACACCGAGCATCCGCCGAAGAAAGGCTACGACTTCGACACTGTCAACAAACAAACGTGTCAGACCTATCATTTTGGAAAAGCGAGCTCGTCGCACTTCTCCATAGACGCCTCACTGACGAAGCTCTTTGAGTGCATGACTCTGGCGTATAGGTAAGTTATGGCGAACTATGTAAACACATGGGGACTATTCATTTTCACTTTAGCTCCTCCTCACCCACTCCTCCACGCTGAGCTTTCCTCTATGTGCAGAGTCAGGCATGGGGCGACTGCATGCGGTCACGAGTCTTCCTTTAACTTCCTGCTCGATGATCATGATCTTGTAGGGAGTGTGGTCCTGGAGATAGTTGTAGAAGCCTTACTTAGATCAAGGAACTAGACACGGAGAAAAACCAAGCCCTGCATCTAATTATGTAGGGATTTAGGTTGAATTGTGTAAATTGCTAAAAAAATATCGTCTGCAACTCATATTATACTACATGACATCATCGGGTTGTGAATTTGCAGTATTTTTTATTTTGTAGAAATGTAGGCCACCTTTCCAGTAAGACTACTTTCTTTTGATTGGGTGCTTCTTAAAAAAGTTAGTTAGCACTAACTACTGCAACTCGCATTCACTCAACCACACACACATACAGTGACTTAACTAAAACACACACATCCACTCTACCACCTGAGACAGTTCTACTCTGTTCTACTCTAGTTCTACTCTGGCCAAGCCGCATTGTCCAAAAGACTCACACAGTGTGCAGTACAGTAGATAATACTCAGTACAGTAAATACATGCAAAAATGATGCAACGGAAAAGAATTGGACAAGAGGGACAGGCTGTAAAATTTGACAGGAAGAATGGAAAGA